>NW_024467614.1:3514-187348 GCF_000804445.1 Metarhizium album ARSEF 1941 | reverse complement strand
TTAAATATTATATTTCTTATTATTATAACTCTATTAAAGTAAGAGATTTATATTTAGTATATATTAAAAATAAAGTATTTAACTAAATACTTAATATAGCTTTTAAAGCTTATTTTATAGTATTATTTATTATAGCTTGCTTTATAATTTCTTTTAAGTAGATATATATAGTAGCTATATATATAGACTTTATTTTAATTAAGTCTTAAGTCTACTATATACTTTCTTATTAGTAATTAAGTATTATTATAAAACTAAGTATTTAAAGTTTACTATAGTAATTTCTAACTAGTAGTTTAGTAAAAGCTTATATTATAAAAATATATTATAGCTTATATACTCTCTAACTATAAGTTTATAAGTAAGTCTATACTTATAAGTATTTTATTTAAGTATAATATAATTAATTAGCTTACTTTTTTAATACTACTATTAAATTTATATATATAAAAAAGAGAGTTTTTAAGCTTAATTCTTTTAAGCTTAATCTCTTATATATATACTTAGCATTAAAATATAGATTTGCCTGCTTACTAAATTATAGTACTTTTATTATTTTATATAAACTTATATATTAATAGCTTAAATTACTATATAACTTAGTGCTTATAGTAAAAAAGTATATTAAATACTATTTTCTATACTTTATTAAAAAGTAAACATACTTATACTATCTTAAAGTATTTATTCTTAAATACTAAGAGCTAATTTATACTATTATAACTAGATAAGTAATCTTAAAAGTCTTAATATATATACTAAAATAAATATAGTAATATATTCTCTTTAAAGTACTTAAATATAACTTAGTATATATATACTTAAGTATAGACTTTATAGTCTTTATACTTAATTCTCTTTATATATATATTTCTAGTATTTAAGTAGAGCTTTTTAAGTATAGCTTTACTAAGATAGCTAGCTTATAAATACTATAATTTAGAGGTATTTTCTCTTAGCTTTAAAGAGTTCTTACTAGGCCTCTAGTACTAAGAGCTTTATATATATATATTTTAAGTATAACTACTTATAGTAATAATAGTAAAAGAGCTTAAAATTATAGTATTTCCCAAGAGTTCTTTATATAGTTATTAAGAAGCTTATATTTAAGAAAAGTTAAGCTAAACTTTCTAACTAGCTAAGCTAGTATTATACTTTCTTTTAATAGTTTATAGTATAATATATAATTATAACTATAAAGCTAAGCTCTCTTTTTATCTAGAAGATCTACTAAGATAATATTAATATAAAAGTTCTTAATAATAGCTATATTACTAAAAGTAAAGTTTACTATTTAAGTACTATTATTACTATATAGAATCTTTCTAAGTATATATATATACTTCTTTTAATAATTAAATAGCTTATTACTTCTACCTCTATATATTTTTCTATTATCTCTTTAAATAAGCTTAACTTAAGCAAATTAATATTATTAATAAAATATATAGTACTATAGTTATTTAATAGTATACTTAAGAAGAGTAAATATTTAGCTTATTTAAGTACTATATAAATTCTAAAGTATTACTTATATAATTAAGTAAGCTAGAGATTTATAATAGTAGTATTAAATTTTTTATTAAAAAAGTATAGTTTCTTATTAAAGCTCTAGTTATTTTATAAGCTTAGTTTTATACTTTCTACTAATAGCTTTAAGTATAAGTTCTTTTATTTATTACTATTATAATAATTCTTTATTTATATAATTTCTTTCTTAGTTAAGTATATATAAAGTTTAAGACTCTAGTTTTTTATAAGTATATAGTATAGTTTTCTATATTTTTAAGTGCTTTAAAGATAGAGAAGAAATAAATTATTAAGTATATAAAAGTACTTCTTCTTCTTTATATTATTTTAAGTATTATTTTAGTTATTACTATTATTACCTTAAGTATTATTATTAGTATTATTCTTATTATTTTTATAATTTAAGTATTTTTTTAAAGTAGTATAAATACTTTTAGCTTTTAACTTACTATACTTATTTTTAGTAAAGTAGCTATTAAATATATTAGTAAAATCTCTAAGTATATAAGTCTTTAGTATTTTAATACTTTTATTATTTTTTATTATATTAATTAAAGTTTTAGCTTAGCTAAAATTATAGTAAAATCTAGCTGCTTTAAGGAAATTATAAATAGTAATAATACTTTAGATTTTAATAATATTTTCTATAGTAGCTTAAGTAAAAGCCTTACTTTATTAAAAATACTAATTCTTAGAATTTTAATTTATATATTAAGTATTTTTAAGAACTACTTTATAAGCTTTATAAGCTTTTATATAAATACTTAAGTTATTTAAAGTAAGTTATATTTTTAGTACTTTAATTAGCTACTTAAAAGTAAATTTAAAATTTATTCTTTCTAGCTTAACTATAGTTACTTTATATATACTTAGTTTAATTAAAATAGTAAACTAAATATATATATAAATTATACTTTTATCTCTATATAGCTAGTTAGTATATTAATACTTATAGTTCTTTTATATTTAGTTATATATCTTAATAACTATATAAGTTAAATTAAATTTATAATATACTTTATAAAGAACCTTAGCTTTTACTATTATTAAATACTTAAGCTTAAAGAAACTATTAGCTTCTTACTTTAGTTAATTAAAGTCTATATAGTTCTAAATTTTTTATATTTTATAATAGTTATATAGTAAATTAAACTAATTCTTTTAATTTATAGAGAAATAAAAAAGCTTTACTAGTACTATAATAGCACTTATAAGTATAGTTAGCTTAGTAAATTAACTTATAGTTAGCTTAAAATAAAAATAATAAATAAATAATATATATAAAGAATACTTAATATACTAATAAAAGTTATAAAAGTTAATTAATACTTTTTAAGCTTATAACTATTATATAATAGTAGTAGTATTAAGCTAGATATTACTTAAATAATAGTTAAAAGCTTTAAATTAATTTATAAAAGAGAGAATTATATATACTCTTTAAATAAGTACGCTTAGCTCTATATATTAAGTGCGTATTAACTTAATTCTATGCGTATGTATGTCTATTAGCCCTAGGTGGGTATTCTAGGGCGCGTTAGGCATGCCGTTGCCGTGCGACACGGCCGGTCCCCGCTTTAGCGCATCCCAAACCTGCCGACGTCGGCGTACTTTTCCAGGAAAAGAACTTCAACTCATGATGCAGCCTCGCCTCTCACCGTAAACACCCAGATCCGGCGCCAACACGTTTCGTCTCATTTCGTCTCACCCTCGGAGCCAAGCCAGACAGAATAGATTGACCAGAACCGTCACCATGGCCGTCACAGGGGACTCGCTGTCCCCGGGCCCGACACCACAGTGAGGTTCACCAAAAAAGGACGAGGAAAAAGGACGACCAGCTAACCAAGCTCGAAGCCCCCTCAAAATATTCGACACAGCAAGGAAACAAGACCGATTCATCTACGCCTGTGCGCCCATGGTGCGCTACAGCAAGCTCGCCTTCAGACAGACGGCTCACCGATACGGCACAGATCTCTGTTGGACACCCATGATTCTGGCCAAAGAATTTAACCGCAGCGAATTTGCTCGAGACAGCGGTATTTATTATGCCTCCCCTTCTGAAGGTTCTTATTACATCACATGGACGAAACGAAAAAAACTAACCTCGGCCACACAGATCTGACGATATCAACCACAGCGCCGCAGCCACCCACGATCCTCCAATTCGGGGCCAATTCTCCCCTCGAGCTGGCACGCGCGTCCTCGCTCGCCGCCCCGTTCGTGTCCGGCGTAGACCTCAACTGCGGATGCCCCCAGTCATGGGCGTGCGCGGAAAGCCTCGGCGCCGCGCTCATGGACCAAAGAGCCCTCGTGCGCGACATGGTGAGCCAGGCGAGGCAGCGCCTACGCCACGACGGATGGGCCGTCGGCACGGAGAGTGACATGGACAGCCCCAACGGCCGCAGCGTCAGCGTCAAGATTCGCGTCCACGCCGATCTGAGGTATGCCGCCGCGTCCCGACGGGCAAGGAGAGAAGCAAACGACAGACAAGGGGGTCGCTAACGCGGAGCGCGTCGGATCGGGGGAACCAACACAGGAGAACGGTAGACTTTCTCGACACCGTCGTCGGACACGCGCAGTTCCGCAACGTCGACTGGGTCACCATCCACCCACGGACGCGGCACACGCCGTCCACGACGCCCATCTTCACCGAGGCCCTCGAGATGCTCGCGGACAAGTACGCGGACACGCTGCCGCTCCTCCTGTCGGGAGACGTCTTCGATCTGTCTGCCCTGCCTGTGCGCGGCACGACGCCGACCGTCAAGGACGACGTCACGCCCCCGTCTGCGCCGAGGCCGAGCACGACTCGCCTGTCGGGCTTCATGTCGGCGCGGGGCCTGCTCGCGAACCCGGCCCTGTTCGCGGGCCACGCGGCGTGTCCGTGGGAGGCCGTGGAAACGCTCATGTGCAGGCTCGCCAGGGCGCCGCTGCCCTTCAAGCTGGCGCTGCATCATGTGCAGGAGATGACAGGCCCGGGGATGGGCCCCGACAAGAGGGCGCTGTTGAGCAAGAGGGAGAGGGCCCAGTTGAATGCCTGCGAGAGCATGCTTGACCTGGTGGATTTCCTCGACGCAAAGCTGGAGGAGCATACGGGGAGGCAGGGGATGCGCAGGGATCTATGATGGGTGCCTGAATCCGAATCCGGATTGACGCGACGAAGCAAAGGTAAGCCCTCGTGAGTGTCGTTGACACCCGTCATCGACGACAGGCCCGCGACTGAATGACAGAAAGCCCTTCACAAGACACAAAGCGCGACCCTTCTCTTGACATCGTGACTCGTTCCTCATAACTACCGCCATGTGGCCACCACTACTACCACTGCTGCTACGACTAGCGACGACGAGTGAGAGGCACCCAGCCATCTGTCCGCCCCCCGAGTCGACCAACGTCATCATGGAACGGGAAAATCCCTCATCGCGTCTCAAGAGCGCTTCAAAGCAGCTCCCCCCCTTTTCCCCCTCAGAGACCTGCCAGGATGCTCTGTATCCCAACAGACCCCGAGTCGTCCCTCCTCTGCACAAATGCCCTGAAGTCGCCCTTGCACAGCTTCCCTCTGCCGCCACTCTGGCCCGGCGCCAAGGCCCTCGCCTTCTCCCTCAATGCCTCGGGACCCACGATGAACAGTGACCCAATCTCCGTGAGAAGCTCAACCATGTCCGCAACCTCCTTGGCCAGAGGCCAGTCCCGCATCACAGAGACGTACTTTGCAACATCCTGCGTGACCATCAGCCCCCCCGTGGCGTTGACCTGGAACTTTTTGAAATGGTCAAAGAGGAGCTCGTGGATGGACAGCGCGAGCTCGCTGAAGTACCTTTCGGCGTTGGGCCCGTCGATGGCGAGGCTCGCCTCCTTGGACGACCGGCCCAGGAACTTGCAAATGCCGAGGCACGTGGGCGTCTGCAGGAATTCGAGTTCCCCGCCCCTGGGCCGGAAGTCCTGCTTCTTCTGGGAGCCGAGGGACTTGGCGACGAAGTTGGTGATGACGTCGATGGAGCTCTTCATGACGGCGTTTGTCTTCTTCTCGATGGCGTCCATGGCCATGTTGCGCTGCGCCTCCATGCTCTTCCTCACGGTCGTGTTGGGCTCGGCCAGGCGGACGAGCACGACGGTGATGAACCTGTCCATGATGGCCGAGATGGTGACCGCGGGCCGGACCGGGGACAAGAAGGCCAGGTCCGGCTCCGTCTTGGAGTTTTCCACCAAGGTGGCCTGGCCGTCGGCCGCCTCGAGCGCCGTCTGCACGTAGAGCTGGCCCATGTTGGTGAGCAACAGCTGCAGGAGCACGTTGACGTCCTTTGGCGTCTCGGCCTGGGACCCGAGCTCCAGGGTGCGCTGGACGCTCTCGGCGAGCCACTTGAGCATGCGCTTCGCGTTGGTGACGCTCAGCGCGCCGTCCTCCTCCGAGACCTCGATCTCGTTCTTGTTCTCTTTATCCTTAATGCCGGCGACCCGCAGCATGATGCGCTTGTGTGTCGGCGTGAGATCCGAAGACTCCAATCGTTCCAGGTACGCGTCCTTGGCTGTGGCCATGAACTGGGTGCCCTGCTGGGCCAGCGAGGCCATGAAGCCCTGCGGCGCTCTCCTCCTCCGAGAGTGGTACATTGTGAATTTGAACAGCAGCGAGCTGTACATTTCCTCGAGGCTCTTTCGCTCCCGTTCAATGTAGGAGCCCCCCACGAGGTAGGGGATGAACAGCTCGTCCGTCTGCTGATCCAGCGTCTGCGCAATCTGCCCCGAGCACGCGTCGGGGTGTTCTGTAAGGCCGTGGGTCTTCAAGTCCTCCACCAACGAGCTGATGTAGCTTCTTGAAGAGTGTAATGATCTCAAAAAGGCAAGAGTGGACACGGTACCGGCCTTGTCGAGGACCTTTTCGAGTCTCTGCTGAATGGACTGCTGGAACACTCTCTGGATAAACTTGACGAGGACGGTCTCGTAGTACGGAAACGCGCGCTTGATGATGAAGGACTCTTCTTGCATCACAATCTTGACCTCGTCAACGAGGGACTGCAGTCCAGGGTCGACGCCGGGCGGGTCCGAGTCGGGGTCTGCCAGGACTTCCCACGTCTCCCCGTCACCAATAGCCTCGTCGTTCAGCTGGTCTCGATCGATAAAGAACTGGTGCTGGTTGACAAAGATGGCAATCACACTGGCGCCACCGTTGAAGTCGTGCAAGACCTTGGAGCACTCCATCATGTCGTCAAAGTTCTGGCGCCTGTAGCTATTGTTGAACTGTTCCAGGAGATCCTGTTCCAAGGACTCGCAGAATTTCTCGAGGATCTCGCGCGTGTTGTGTGATTTGGCGTCGCCGGCGTGGCCACTGAGCGTGGCGCTATTTCGCTGGCTGCTGGTAGAGCTCCACGACGACGGATCAAGCTGCTGGCTCATCCTCATCAGCTGGCGCGCGATGACGGCGCATCTGATCTTATTCTCGGACCCGCCCTGGAGTCGGATGTCTTCCAGAGAGGATAGCAGTCCGGCGTCGCTCAGCTCGGTCCAGCACTGAATCAAGAATATGGTGTCTTGCGCTCGGCGTCGCTTGCGGTCGAGCTCCTCCAGCTTCTCCCCTATCTGAACGGCTACATTTCCTCCGCCGTCGGTCCGGCCGGCGGCGTCTGGCGCACCGCCGGCACTGCTGTGGCCTATCGATCCATCGAGTGCCTCGAACGAGCTCATGCTCTGGTCCAGCGTGCGACCAAGGGTGTCGAGGGTTTGATCGTGCTGGACCTCTGCGCGTCGTACTTGGGACAGGATTTCCGACTCCTTGTCTTGGAGCTCGTCGCCGAGCAGAGCCAGCTGTGACAGGGCATCTGTGGAAAAGCAATGGTCAGTCTGTCCTTTGGGGGGGCGGCATCGAGTCTGGCCGGGAGCTGACCATACTTTCAAAGGTCCGAATCAACGGCTTAGGGTCGAACGCCGCCGCCGCAGGCCCGGAGCGGCGATTGGAAGGGACGGCACTATCCGCCAGGCTGTCGACAAAGTCGCGGACGATGAAGTCCTTGCCGGAGAAGTTGTCCAGGGTGAAGCTCGGGCCTTTTGGAAAGAGGCTCTTGGGGCCCGAACTGGTCCGCTCCATGGTCGGAAGGCGGGCTTGCAAAGCTCAGCCGACAGGCTACATGTGTGTAGTGGCGGGTGGGATGTCGAACTGGATGCGCGCAGACACGGACAATCGTCGAGTGCGCGCGCAAGCTGGGAACTCTGATTCCAACGTCGATGTGACTGACGATGATGTGCCTTGAACAAGTCCCTGCGACCCTGGTCCATGCGTGTGCGTGGCTCTCCCAGCCACCGGCAGCCCCGCAACGCGACTGCGCCACAGCCGAACCGAAACACGAAGCAGCATGTACTCCGTACGCGGTGCCAAGCCCAGCGACGTAATGCGACATTGATACTCCGTAGAGACGCGCAAAAGACGGACTTGGCTCGTACATGGTTGAACCCGTCGACGTTTTCTCCTCGGACTCGACACTGTCCTCGCCATGCTGCCACGTCCTCGTCACCTCGTCCAATAGCCAGCCCATCCCACCTGTTCTGTTCCAGACGACCCCGCGGCCTCTTGCGTCTTCTCTTTTCTCATCTGGTATTTCGCTTCCAAGCAACCACCGGCTCACAACCGCCTCGCGATGCCCATGTCTTCCCGCGACCGCGCGGCCTACAGAGCCGATGACGCGTCGCATCACAAGCTCCTCAGCCAAAAGGAAAGAGAGAGGATCCTGCGGGTGAGATTTCCAGCGCTCGACGTGTCTGCTCTCGCCGGTCGTGTCGCTGACGCACTCAGGCCAATCTTCCCAGCCCAAACGACATTCCGACCGTTGCAGCCTCCAAGGCCCAGTCGCAACGTCGATCACGACTCGGCGTGCGGAGGTTTCTAAAAAACCAGCTCTTTGTGCTCGTGTTTGCCGTCATGCACGGCCTCTTCTCCCTGTACATCCGCCTGCGCCAGGCCATCCACGTCGTCAGCTACCAAGTCTCCTCCGTGCTGTACTACCACCACGGCACGCCAGAATACATTCGACGAGATGTGGTCGGCCTTGGCCGGAGGCCCGATCATCTGAGCGCCATCCTGAAGGCCGAGGAAAACCAGAGGCCCAAGGCCGACCTGGACCGTCTGATTGAGGAGACTGCCGAGCTGGCAGCTTGGTGCGCCAGCGCCGAGATTCCCATGCTCTCCGTCTACGAAAAGACAGGTGTGTATTCCGTCGCCGAACATGCCACGTTGACATTTGGACCGGATCCTCCGTCTGACGCGTGGAAACCAGGCATCCTGAAAAAGCACATGCCCCGAGTCTACGAGGCCGTCATGCGGAAATTCACCTTCTACTTTGCCGGCCAGCATCCAAGTCTCCTGCTCACCTCTCCGCACAAGGATGCCTACTCGTCGCCAGCGCTCGCCGGTGACGCACGCGGTCACTTGAAGCTGCATCTCGTCTCTGCCCAAGACGGCAGAGAGTCCATCGTCGACCTCACCAGAACTTTGGCGGAAATGTCGCAGAGGGGCAAGATCTCTCCGCGAGACATCTCCATGGAACTGGTGGACGCAGAGCTCTCGGAGGGCATTATGCCCGAGCCTGATCTTCTCGTCCTGTTCGGCCCCTACGTCGAGCTGTCCGGCTACCCGCCCTGGCAGATTCGCTTGACGGAAATTTTCTGCCTTCAGGACAACGAGGGATTCGGATATCAGGTGTTCTTGAAGGCTCTCCGCAAGTTTGCCAAGGCCCAGATGCGCAACGGCAAATGAGAAACCCCGTACATACAAGTCAAAAGGTCTAGGAAAACGCACGTGTCACGAGCCATAGATATTTCTTGTCTGCAACCACGGCAACAGTCGCCACTTTGTCTTCTAGCCCTTTTCCCACAAGACCATCTGCCGGCTTGTCTGATCCCACCGGTACACAGGACCGCTTCCGACGTTGTAGTTGTAATAATTCTCCGTTCCGTCCTTGATCATGGCCTTGCGGAACGTGATGTTTATCCGTCCCCCATCTTGCTGGTTTTTACCCGTGCGCTTCGGAATCGAGTGAAGCCAATTCGCCTGCGTCGCCCCCCTCATGAGAATCATGTCACCACTGCCCAGTGTCAACTTCACCCCCTTGGCGTGCTTTGCCACGGCCGACTCGCCAGGCCGAGGAGGTCTGCGCTTCATTAAAAAGTCGCGCCGGGCACCGAGCGAAAACGACGCAATCGCCGGCTCCGCACCGAGAAATCTCTCGTCGTCGCTGTGGAAGGATATACTGTCTGCGCCGGAAGCGTAGTAATTCACCAGACAAAAGTTGAACTTGCAACCCGTTGCTGCTTCAGTTGATTTGCGGAGGGTATCCAGACACTGCGGAATGGGACGCGGAGGGTACCGGTCGTACCGCCTGTCGTTGGCCTTGACGGTGGACAACTTGTCCGTGACGGAGCCGCGGGCGTCAAAGTACGATGTGTCGTCTAGCCCGAACACTGTTGTCCACCTGTCGAGACGTCAGCGTATGCGCGGTGCGTGACGAGGCTCAACACGGTATGTTTGAACGCCGGGGCGAGTCAAGTCCCCCTTTGCGCCAGCTTCATACGTACCGCGGCGTAGTAATGTGTGTTTTCAACCCGCCGCGCTTGGCTTCGTATTCGACCCTGTAAAATGGCAGTTCTGACCGCAGGAAGTCGAACATCTCGTTGGCCATGTACGTCGGGATGTAGGGCTGGAAATGGAGCAGATCCAGGTCTGGCCGGTCGTTGATGCCCTTGCCCGGGCGGGCTGGGAGGGACGACACGTCACGCGCCATCGGGGCCGGCAAATTGGCCATCGGGAAGGGATACGATGGGTGCTCCGAGCGGCCGGTCTGTCGAGCGGTCCTGTTTATCAGATGGATGTCCGTCATGAGTGGCGCCTTGGTGTGTCGCGGCCAGAACTTACGTCGTCATCTGGCTCATTCGCCTTGCGGCGTTTCGGGGGCGCCGCGAGAAACGCGTCCAGGGTCCGCTTCTGCGCCATCTCTCGTCTCTCGTCTCATTTACCACCTGCGGAAGGGCATGAGTTGAGACGAGGCAGATGGAGCACCACGGCGGCGAGACAGCCGGAATGCTCCTTTTGGCGTCTGGGGGCATCGAGGAGTTGGGTGAGTGACATTTCGACCAGCCTCGGCCAAAAAGCGGGCCAAAAAGCGGGCCCACACTTACCCGCGAGTCGCGACCACGGAATTTTCCCATCGGTCTCGCTGCCCTTGATCCATGCCATCCGGTGGTGAGGTGCTTTTTTTTTGGCCTTCCTTACCTAGAGAGAGAGAGAGAGAGAGAGGGAGAGAGAGGGAGGGCATCATTTCATCTGCTTCGGGCCTGCCTTGTCCTGTACGGTGACACAATATGAAGGTACGAACAATCTCACTCCCCACATGTTGCGCTGCATCTTCTGTCCATCACGCGCGCGCTCTCTCTCTTTAGCCCCAAGCGCTTCGGGACCGCGTGTCTAATTAGAATAAAACAGGGCGACCGCTCCGAGGCAGAAATGAACCTCTTCAAGCCCGTTGCCGCAGCGAGGGCCGCCAAGTCTCTCGACCGGACGCTGTTCTCGCGCACGCTGCCTACTGTTGCGGCGAGCGTGCGCGAGAACAAGCTCATATCCAAGTACAGGAAGCAGCTGGGGCAGACGAGGGAGGTGTTGATGGTAGACAAGTTTGACCCGATTGCCGCGGATCCGGACGAGACACTGGCGGGCCAGGGGAGGAAATGTCTTATTCTGAAGCCGGATGTGAAGATCTCAGGTATTTTCTCCTTCCTCTTGGCGATGTGGTTGACTGAGATCGAGTGCCCTTTTCAGTGAGTGAGTCCGCCAGTGCTGGGGAAAAGCTGACGTGCGTTGTCGTAGCCCCTGAGACGTGGAGTCCCGTGCTGCAGGAAGCCACCAAGATTGGGGACCTGAAGATTGTCCCGTTTGACGTGACGTTTGGATATGAGCTGTGGCCATATCGTGAGTTGCTCATTTTTGACTCACGTTTCGTCTCGAAGAGGTTGCGCGGCCCATGTCTGATATCGGGTGTTAGTGGACGTCATGAGGTCGATATTGCCGGAAGAGCTTCACGATGAGATCCCTGTGGGTTTCAACACTGCCGGGCACGTGGGTTCGTATTGACTGTACTTTTGGTGGTCTTGCTTCATTTTCCCATCTGACGCATTGAGCAGCGCACCTGAACCTGAGGGATCGATATCATCCGTACAAATACATCATTGGCCAGGTCATCCTTGACAAGAACCCGAATATCCGGACCGTCATTAATAAGACGGACGATGTCGGCACCAAGAACGAATTCCGTACCTTCAGCTACGAGGTCCTGGCTGGTCCGGATGACATGCGTGTCGAGATTAGTGAGGCCGGGTGCGCCTTCAACTTTGACTACTCCAAAGTATATTGGAATTCGAAACTGAGTGGGGAACACGATCGAATCTGTGCCATGTTCAAGCCTGGGGAGGCGGTTGCCGATGTCATGGCTGGTATTGGACCCTTTGCCGCGCCGGCGGGCAAGAAGGGGGTTTTTGTCTGGGCGAATGACAAGAACCCAGAGAGTTACAAGTATCTGGGCGAAATTGTGCGGAGGAACAAGGTGAGAGAGAGGCACTGAGATTGGGCCAGACTCCAAGCAGGGGACAAGAATCCCGCAAAAAGTCAACACGTCAACTGACTCGATTCAGGTGACCGAGTTTGTCAAGCCCTTCAACCAAGACGGCCACGACTTCATCAAACGAGCCGCAGACCTTGTGCTGGAAGCCTCTCAGCGCGGAGACTGCGCCGTCGTCAAACCTGCCAAAGTGTCCCGTAGCGCACCACCGGAGAAGCGGCCAGAGCCAGTTCGCGTTCCTGTGCCTCCTACCGTTGCCCACTATGTCATGAATCTGCCCGCTTCTGCTCTCGAATTCCTCCATGACTTCAAAGGCTTGTACCACGGGCAAGAAGGGCTATTTACGCCACACACGAACACCAAGTTGCCTTTGATTCACGCGCACTGCTTTGCTGTCAAGGCGGACGACGCGACCGCTCTCCATGACATATGCCGACGCATCTACAGCGAGCTTGGTGTTCAGCTGAGGCCGGGCAGTGCGGAGGTGGAAGGGGAGGTGGCCATTCACGAGGTTCGGGATGTTGCCCCCGCAAAGAGGATGTTTTGCGCAAGTTTCCGTCTGCCTCGTGAAGTGGCCTTCTCCCCGCGATCCCGGCAAGGCATTTAAACCTGAACCCTCCATCACTTTGCCTCCTGTAGGACCAACCAGACTCTTTCTCGTGCAGTGATTAGAGGCGAGGCGAACCACAGAGGAAAAGAGGTAATGAAATGGCAAAATAGTTCCGGCAAGACTGCTCCTTCCGCAGCAATATCGGTCAAAGGCGCGGCATTCCTTTGCTCATATCGACAAAATTCTCATTAGTACATCACCCAGCAGATCTGGGCAGCACCCGACACCGCGACCGTTTTCACTAGCCAACACATCCCTCAAGCCGGTTTGTTTCGAATCCACAGCTGACTCTCTGCAGGGATCTGTCTCATTGGTGCATTTTTCTTGGCTGCGAGTACATCCCGCCCTTCTGAGGAGAGAGGCTTGTATTGTGAAGATGCAATATGAGAACAAAAAGACACCATCATCACGCAATTCGGTTGACAACAGTCTTGGAAGGCCCCTCCTGGACAGCCACAGCAACAACAAATATTAACATGGCGGAGTATGTGTATGCATATCTAAGCTGGGATGACATCTTCGTTCCAACCAGGCGCGCCGAGGATATTGTTATCAGCAATTTCTCTCCTCCCCTTGGTGGAATGTTTTGATGTAGCTTCTGCCATTCAAGCGATGGAACCAGAATGGGCGTGCAGGAACATGACCGTAGGAGGGTGTACTTGTCAATTGAGAGACAAAGCGGCTACCTGGGCACGCAGGGATGTAATGTATGCGGCCAGGTTAGCCAAAAGAGCTTTTGTCAACCCAATCAGACCGTCACCACAAGCTTGACCGGCTGTGAATGCATGCGGCCAGGCCCACGGCTGCCGTGTAACACCCTCCCACGGGTGAGAGACCATTCGATAAGTGTCTCGGCAGCGCCCCGTGGCTGGCAGCCACCATGTAGGTTGAAGCTTGTGGAAGGAGGAATGGCATAGGACATATTCGTCGTGCCTGGGCAGAAACCACCAGCGCTGAGCCGATTTTGAAATGCTCCGTTCCTGACGTCAGGGCTAGCCAAAACGCGGGTCTTTTGTTTGAGTTGGCGTGATGCCGCTTCTCTGGTTCCGCACCCGGTTGCTCACGTCCTGTGAGCTTCTGGGAGAGATGCATACGCAGTGGATTGAGTTGTGCCACTCGTCATGCAGTCGAGGTAGTCCAGCTCTCGAGTCCTCAAAATGTAGTTGATCCCTGGAGTATTGGCCCACTGCGGATTTTGATAAGAGTGGCAAGCTAGATATTGGCGCAATTAATTTTCCGTACGGCGCGTTGTCGTCGAGACAAGGCTGGAAACGTTGCTATCACGCGTTGAGGTCAAGGTTTAACCTCGATTTGGCTTCCTGTCGCCCATCGTAGCCTCAACTGCCGAATGTAAGTCAGCACTCGAACATGAGTACCAGTGCTCTTTTGGCCGCAACTCTAGTCTTAGGCGTGTGGACAACAGAACCTCCCCTGCAATACGGGCCTTTTCTCTTGGCTGCAGACGCTGCTTGCTGACCTTGAGTTAATTCCGGTTCTATCTCATTAAATTAGCAAGGGGGGGGGTGATCATGTAAGCCGCTTCCTCGGAATGAATCACCATACCATTACCTTTTACTGTCCAATCTTGAGATCCAAGAGGATGCTCGGGGTTCCGTCGCAGCATGTTTGACACGCAAAGGCAGCCCTGTGCCAGATAAACAAGCTGCTTGGACTCTTTTAAGTTATTAGGGCCGTGGCAGGGTGGCTGGCCAGACGTGGCACAATGAGGAGATTCCTGTTCATCCATGCTGCTGGCCAATTGGCTCTCGGACACTGACTGATCTTGCAACTACTAGTACTAGTCAGTTGCGGTGTTGCATGCAGGATTGCAAGGGTATTTGTAGAACCCAGATCCCAGCCGAGAATTGCCATATCAGCATAGTAGTACAAACGGAGGACACGGGGATGATTTTCTGGGCGACTGGCTTCCCCCGTCTGCGAGAGGTGGGGTAAAGTGGCTGGAATTGACATCTGCTTTATCGCTTCATCGTGATGACGGTGTTTTGTGGCTTTTCCATGAGCGAAACATGATTTGCTAGTAAACACCAAGATATGACTCTCTCTGTCTCAATGACATACGAGACTTGGGGCAAACTGCCACTCAGCGTGTTTCGACTCCGCAGTTCGACTGCAGCGGCATCCAGTTGCAATGGACCCCAGCACGGTACCGGCAGACAACCGGCGTTGCCCGAGAGTATCCGAGTACTGCTTGCAACTGAATAACTGGTCTCGAAATATAACTACAAAGTTGAATATACACGCCGATGTTCAGCAATTTCTTGTCTTCGTGCGTGACGGCGTTTGCTGAGTCGTCTTGCGTTAGTGCGGCTGATGGAAGCAGGCTGGCGATTCCACCACAACATGATTACTCCGTAATAACGTAAGATTCCGGGATAGAGATCAAAGAGACACGGAGGCTTGAGGATCAACCTATGTGCCGGGGCCCCTAAGTCGGTTACAAATCGCATCAGCTAACACTCATCAAGCGGGTCAATGAAGAGCTTCGGCTATCCTGTTCCTCGTACCATGTATGTGTGTGTATTAATGCATTTTTAAATCCCCACCCAATCATCGCCTTTGGGTTCAGACTCCAGGCGCCACAGACGGTGGCTGCAGGTAGCCAGCATCACCTCGATGATGCCTGATGTCCCGCCTCTATTTCGAAATCCTGTCTGTTTGTTCTCTGATTTTGAGGGTCACTAAGCCGGATTTCAGCAGCAAAAGGCTGCACCATTCGGGAACGTGGGCCGATGAGTCGCAAAGCGGAACCAGGAGTGGCCTCACCGGAGACTCAAAAGGTTGAGATGACTGAAGAAGGCAGTACATTGTGATTATAAAACCTGCTAGAACTCGCCGTACGGTGCTGTATTGAGATTGTTTGTCAGTCACGCGCCTGACCACATGGTTTCGTCTCCCTCCGTCAGTTCTAGTCTGGGACAGGCGACCAAGTCTTGGATGTATATCTGAAGCCCTTGAGTGGATCGTCCACCAGGCATCCAAGGACAAACACTCAGGTCCTCAAGTTGGTGTATGGGTAATCGTCCTATAGAAGCTGTGTCTGATGGCCACGAGATTCCCGTGTATCAGAGGTAATTTCTGTTCCGAACATACGAGCATCTCAGGGCGCTATCACGCATAGTAGTCGTGATCAAGAGCACAAGCGGAATAGACCGGAAGGTTGGCCAATCTGTGCCTGTTTAACGTTGTTGAACAGCACTCCCGCGCGAGTCTGTACTAATGCGGCAAAGATAGAGTCGCCTAATGCCAGCTTGCTATGGCAGTAGTAACCACAAAATGATGATCATCACCGCATGCCTCCGACTGAGGCCGACCGAGACGTACGAGGCATTGGTGTCGATGATTGCAGAACGGCCATCATGGACCTTGCAAGTTGTGGCACAGTGCATACGACTCCATCATAATCTGAAAAACAAGGGCTTGACCGGGGCGAGATACAAACCATTTGGGTAGGTGAAGTCGAAACGCAGATTTCTCACCCAGTTGCTATCGGCAGGGAAAGGACTTGTCTCTTCTATATAGGCATCCAGGAACTTGAAAGCCTAGTCATTTCACGTTTCGATGTTGGCCTGGTTTGGGTGTCTAGCGGCGAAAACAAGAGGGGAAACAGTGATGCAGAAGGCCCATTTACAGAGCCTGGATCCAACCCTTAGCCGGCCAAGATTGATTGTCATGAGTGTCACCCTACGGTTGGCTTGTGGGCTTCTCCGAAACCTATGGCTGGTAGTTCGTCGTAGTGACTAAGTCGCTGAAGAACCGGACCAGGCCAGACTTTCGTAGATCATACCACAGCACAAGACAAGCAGATGACGGCCTGATGCTGAGCCTGCGATGGCTCGTCTGTACTTGTAATCCAGAATTTGTCGACTGCTAGAAGGCCAGTGTCCTGCTCGCTTGCGCAAAATAACAAACATAAAAACGTGCGTTAGGAGCGATCCATTTGCTTGCATCGCGGATCGATGGCTTGACGCTACAAAGGTAGTGAGTGACCTTCACTAGCGAGCCAAGCGACAGTATCAGTTAGCCGCATGGCTATTTGCGCCGACGGCACACCAGTAACATTGTCGTGAGAGTTTCGGGTTGGCGGATCACCCGAGCTCCCGGCCGGTGGCATTGGAATCGTGAGTTGGCGAATTGGAACGTGGCCAAGCCACTCCACATCAAGATCAGAATTTGACTGTGGGTTAACGGCGGCTCAGCCAGGTGTTTTGGGCCACTTGAGGAGGGATGTTCTGCAGAATGTCGGTCGGAGAGTATCCACACGCTCCGGCCGTGAGGCTAGTTTATGGATTTCCTTTTAACGGGCCGAACGCCTGGGATTTTGAGATGGGCCGAAGCAGTGCATCGATATGAAATTCTCATCTGTGGTTACTTTGCCATATGGCGGAGAAGAGTGGCACGTAGCGAGAAACGAGGAAAAGCAAGAACAGAGAAGTTATCTGGGGAAAGAAAGAAAGAAAGAAAGGAACAGACAAACACGCAAGTGCTTCAACACTAGTCACAACCCCGCAAACCACTTGCAGAGGCAGGAGTGCCCCTCCAGAGTAGTTCCACTTTCCAACTTGACAAGTGAATCCAGCACGAAGCATCTCGCGAAATACAACTTCGGACTGATCAAATGTTCTGGTGTGTTTATCCACTTGACCGGGCTTCTAGGATTTGAAAAAAGATCTGAATGAGTACGATCCTTCAACATTCCGTCAAGTCTGTTGCCGGAAGCGCCGCATGCTTTCCTCTACCGAATTTATCCTCCTCGCAGATGTCATCTCGAGCCGATTGCCACCTCACCGTACCCTCCCGACAAGTTTTCTTGCTCACAAAATTTTCCCGTTTTCTCCCCTTCCTTTTCGAAGCCGCTCCGCCTCGCCCTCGGCGTGATTCTAGTTCGTCGAGAGGATAGAAAGGGTCCAGCCACCAGGTATTCCCAGTCTCATTGGGCCGCCTCATTCGCTTACGTCTACATGGTACATACATGCAGTCATCGAACGGCGGTATTGATGCCGGGACTCCAGTGATAGTACTTGCAAAATTTTGCAGTCCATGGAATGGTTCATGTTGTGCGGAGCTATGGAACTGTTACATCGAGACACCATGCTACCCGGATTTTCTCTAGGGAGGCACCGACGGGATACTAAAGCTCTCTCGCACAAAGGAAGGCGGAGGGCAAGACGCACCAACCATCCCGCACACCGTCAATCCGATCCGCCGTACGGAGTCTGCACCGTCGCCACCAAACTAGCCAACAAGCCACCGGGCAACTCCCGTGGCTATCCCATCTCGTCCTCCTTGAATTAGTCGCCTGTGGTCCCCTGGAGTTCCCCTGTTGAGCACTCTTGAACCTTGGTAGCCTTCGCTTTGGCTCTACGGAGCAGAGAAATGGGTGCTACACAAGGGGCACCACGCAGGACAGCAAGGCACCGTACGACAATGAAGTCTTGACCTGACAGCGCCAGTGGGACTGCATTGCAGGGAAGAGACTCGCCTATCTTGCAAACACAGTATAGAATTGGCCTATGTACAGACGAAGCAACCAAGCTACACAGGCGAAGCTAGGTAGTTTGCGGGCGCCATGCCCAACGGCCATATTGCTCTTATCAATGGGTTGGGCTTGCGGAACCAGTGAACTGCGCCCGGAACACGTCAGTCTACTCCTGTTTTCTTCGGAAGTATTACGCCTCGATTTAGACGACCCAAGGCTAGTCGTTGTTCTGATACCTTTGCTGTTAGCCAAGTCGAGGGCGATGTTTGTGGTATAGATACTCCCTTGCGCTTGATGGAGAAGACCCATTGATGGCTTGATTGCGGGCGCAACCTCGACCCGCAGCGCAGACTTTAGTTAGGAAGACTGGATAATTTTCTCGAATCTGGATGGAGACATTCTTGCGTCTTCCTCCCTCGACAGATGGCTGAGAGTCTATCGCCAGAGCCCGCCTTCGAGTGAAGTGCCAGGCGCCATTGCGGATGAAGTGGCTTTGGACTTGGATGGGCACCGGCAGCAGCGGCAGAGAAGACTTAAAACCTGGCAACAGGGGGAGCGCAATATATCCGGTCCTGGTTTTACGACGAACGAACTCGGCCAAGGGAGAGCTGGCAAATCTGGCAGCCTGGCAGTCTGGCAGTGGCTAGTATTCGCAGTGGGCCGGACGACGATGGCAAGATGACTGCAACCGTGATGCCGGGTCTCGACTGGGCCCTGCATGGCTGCATGCCAAACCTACAATGTTAGTAGCGTGCTTGGGTAAAGTGCTAGGTATCAGCTAAGCGCAGGGAGAAGATGCGTGTCGCGGAGGAGCGTGCGGTTGTGTGCTGTGTTGACTCTTTGAGTGTGTGTGTGGCAGCAATGGCTTGGCATGGCATGGCATGGCAGTGATGGCACGGCATGGCAGCCGGCATGGAGTCGAGGGAGTTAGTAACTTCTGGGTACTGGGTACGCAGTAGTACTGGACACCGGGTACGCGTAGCGATACCGATCAGGTCTGGTGTACTTGCTCCGGGCCCAGAGCACCTTGCGCACTAGTGTATCGTGTCTAGTTCAAGTTCTGGGAGCATCGTGCATGGACGCGCAACGCGCTGTTCTAGATACTTGAAGTACTTGCTAGAATACTTCTTAAGTAGGTAGTGTCTGGGTAAGTATCCAAGTACTGCTCAAGTACTGGTTGCCCCGGGCCTAGACCAAGCGCTGAGACCAGGCCCCGTTGTACGGAGTACCAAGAAGTACGGAGAACTGATTGCGACGAACAGTTCAGCGTGGATACTCGGCGCGCATGTACTTTGTACGGCCAGGCCAGTACAAGTCTTTGAATGCCGTCGGTCTGAGGTTGTGGACATGCAAGAATGTCGCTGGTTCAAGGGCCAAACTGGTTCAATGATGGCTCCTTCCTGCCTGCTTATCAAGACTGCATTTCTGCCAGGCCCATTCACGTCAAGCCATTCAAGCCATTCAAGCCAGTCAAGCCAAGTCCCTAGCCCTGAAAGTCGGCATCGGTTTCGTCCCGAGGAGAATACGTCGAGCCGTACGCACCTCTGCAAAGAAAGATTGGAACTCGACCCCAGACGGAGACGCGGGCAGGGCCGTACATGTCTCATAACTCAAGCTCCTACGGAGTACCTACTTGTAAAAGCTGTCGCATCCCTCTTTCTCTCCCCCATCTGCATTGATCATTGATTCTCCTCAGTCGTCATCTTCCTCTCGCATTATTCTACGTGGCCCATCGACTTGGGACTGCGGGCTGGCCATTCGCAGTGCTAAAATCCCATATTGTCCTGGAGTTCCCTTTGTTTGTTATCCGCTGCAACCCCTACGGCGGGCATACTTTGCAAAACGACTTGAAAACACGGTCAAACCATACTCGCTCGCTCGCCTACTTGCTCACCCACTCACCAGAGTCACCACTCACTCACCTGATTTGCCCTTATCTGCTTGGCTGGCCGTTGCCGGCGGCGTCCCCACACACAATTTATACCGACCGCCAAGACAGGATTAGGACTGACACCGGGTGCGGGCTTCAAACTTGCACTCAGACATCCACCCGCCCATCCCGTTCAGGCCATCGATCCTCGACTTCAAACTTTCCATCCTCCCTCCCTCCTTCTCTTATCTGTCTTTAGGTCAGTCGCTCACCGCACATCAATCATCACGCTGGCACTTTTTTTTTCCCTCAAAGAAAATATTACCTCGCCATCTGCGCGCCAGCCGCCCGTACCGTACATAATCCGTGCCTCGTTGCGCCCTCGCCTGCTAAAATAGCCGTTGGATTGTGCCGTTTCGTCCCTTATCAGCAAGGGTTGTGTTCTGCATTGCACGTTTGGCCGCTCCTGCAGCCCACGTCGACGCACCTCAACGTTATCTCCAGACGACGCTGCCTGCAGCACGCCTTCGGTTCGCCTTCGGTTCGCCGTCTTCCCGCATTCGCTTCCAGATTAGGTCTCCTCGACCGTCCTCGACCATCGATTGCGCCTTGTCCGTCAAAACCATCTTTCATCGTCTGGCCCATCTCATTTATCGTCCGCGGTATCCATGACTTGCTGATCCTGTTGTCCGAAAACCACACCCTTAGCGGCGTCTCTTCTGCGTCTGCAACCCGCCGACACAGCTGCCCCTTGTTACAATGGCCGCCGTGCTGTCCTCCGAGGAAAGAAGCTATTTTTCATCGTCGCTGCGTCGCTCACAATCCCAGACTAATTTCGGACACAACCCGTCGTCGTTTCGGCGGTCAACGCCTACGCAGCAAATATCCCCTCCGCTCAAGCCGCCATCTAGCAAGGTCTACACCGATTCGGACCTTTCCTCAGCACCCTCTTCTCCTTCCGCTATCCAGGCCGAATTTACCGATGTTTCCTTTCCCTCCACCCCCGCGAGCAACGTGTCAATATCTTCCGACTTTGATGAATCATTGGGAATAGACGAGAGCCCCGAAGACAACTTCAGCTTACCCCTGCTCTCGCAGGAAAAGTTCTTTCTGCAACCAAATTTCCAGAGCGATGACACTCTGGAGCCACCGCCGAGCCCGAGGACGGGTCATTCATACACAGTCTCTCCCTCGGAGCCCGAGGTTTCTCTTGGGGCATTTGGTCCCGACACACCCGACGTGACCGAGCATGCTGAAGACGACACAGCAGTGTCAAGTAGGCCATCCCGGCAAGTCGACTACCTATCCCATGATTGGAAAGAGGAGGATATCTGGTCATCCTGGAGGTATATCTGCTCCAAAAGAGGCGAATTCGCCAACAGCGCTAGATTGGAAAACGCCTCTTGGAGGACTTGGACGAAGGCTAGGAACAATCTCAAGACCATCTCACCCGAGGAACTGAACTGGTGTGTAAACAGCCCCTCCAAGCCCCTTGCTCCCTTCTCTCCAGTCATTCTCGTGCGCTAAGCAGTGGCGTGTTACAGGTTAAAAGATTGTGACGTTACTTGGCTCTACGGTCCTCTGCAGTGTGGTCCCAAGAATGTGAATCCAACGGGCACAGAACCGTCAAGTGTGACACTGTCAAAAAACGATTCACTCGTCAACCTCAACAAAAAGCCTATCCTGAAGAAGAGGAGCATGTCTGAAGTCATGTTACAAAGGTCTCTTGTGTCGGCATCTTTGTTGAAACAGGCTACAGCGGCGGTTCAAGCTCAAGAAACCCGAGGTGTCTTGAAGTATGGTGCAGACAAGTCCAACGCCGAGTACTATGTAGCCTACCCTCTGTCCGTCCGAAGAGGAAGTCAAGGTACCGGCAGCTCCGTTGCAGCTTCAACAGACTCGTCAAATATTTCCTCCCCTTTCCCCGAGCGCAAGCATATCCACTTCAACGAACAGGTAGAGCAGTGTATTGCTATCGACGTCAAAGATGATGACGAGGAGGATTATGCTCGTGGTGGGATTGGTGAGGACAGCGACTCCGACGATGGTGGCGTCATGATGAAGCGAGTCAGATCCAAGAAGCGTGACCCTACATCCAAGAAGCGGAATAAGAAGCATGCCAATGCCGACGGCAAGATCATCGCCAAATTGCCGTCGACCACGCTGAAATATCGAGCCGACACGCCGGAACCGCGAGAGACAGCCATGAAGCACAGCACAGGGGTCTACAGGAGCCCAACATTATCACCCTCGTCATCTCAGGAAACTCTTCGACCCGCGAAGCAGTCATCAAGATTTTTCTTTGGCGAGGAAGACGACAATGATGATGATGACGGCTATAGCGACGAGACCCTTGTGGCCACCTCGGGCTGGCGATCTCCACCGGGGGGCGCAGCAGGTGTAAGCGTTCACCGGTCGTCTTCTTCGGGGAGTCTGTCGGACGAGCCAGCTGGCATGCGCCGTACTGCGTCGGGCATGTTCATGCCCTGCGATGAAGGCGAGGTTCCGAACGGCGACGGCCTCATAGGCCGAGTTATCGACACCGTCAACACGGCGCGGGACATTGCGCATGTGATTTGGAATGTTGGGTGGAGGAAATGAGGAGATGACGTTTTGCAGTCTGATGATGCCCTTGTGAAAACAGCGGCGTTGAGGCATAATGCACGACTTGCGTGTGTCTATTATTGGACAAACGGCCATTCCTTTGCTTTTTCCTTGGCAACGAGCCATCAACCGATACCCACAAGGTCTCACAGCAACAATCCTGACTATTACTATTTTAATTGCTTCGGATAGCCATGCCCGGTGGCGAGGTTTTCTGCCGTCAACTTTTATTTTCATCTCCGCCCTCTGCCTCGCAGGTCCTACCGGTTGACTCTTGAGGTTGGACGGTCGTTAATGCCGGGCGCCTGAAGCGCATACCACGTGGCACGAGCGGAACGATGGCGGCGTGCTGTGAAGGCCATTGCGCTCTTTGGATGGTCACCAAACAACTCGGGTTCGCTGAGGCGACTCGGCCTCGGAATACGCTGATAATGACGACTTGACGTTTCTGTTCATTTTTTCTTGGCTACAACATTTACACACGCTCATCTGTTGATACGACTTGTTCTTATTAGACGTTTTCTCTGTCGTCCTTTGGTTCTGGTTGTTTGTTTTGTAATGTTCAATGTTTTTCCGCCGCTGGTATTTGTTTCTCTTCAGATCCACTAGATCAATCATTCTGGCAAGCAAACAAAGACGGACGGACACACAGGGGGCAGGAGAGACAACCAGGTACATTGACCAAGGCTGGGGATCAACAGCACTGGCTGGCGTATTCTTTTGTTATTTTGGGGCTTTTTGCGACGAGAAAGCCTTTGTGTTTTTCACTAATTGGGACATTGGTCATGATATCTTCTCCTCTTGTTCCTCCTGCGTGGGATGGGGATCATGGCGAGGGCATGTATGTAAAAGGGGACAACATTATTTTTTTTTGGAGATGTTTTGAGCGGCGCGGGGCATCATGGATGGCGAAAAAAACATATAGGACGGAAGTTTGAACAGGGCATATAACTAGTACATGGAAGTGATTTGGTGCGTGTCATGAAACCGAGTCAGTATCGTTTGTGGAGGGCGACGTGGTTGGTGCCGGCGTCTCGCGACGGGTGTGACGACCCGAGACAGGTAGGCAGCCGCTTCATGTGTGCCGTCGACAGGGCTCGTCTCTCGACTCAATCACGATCCTCGGTACTCTCGAGTCGGGAAGCAACTCGCCCACAGTCCATTGGAGCAGGCAGATAGATACGTGGTGTACTGCACGTCCCAGGGACGGGGACCCGGGGACCCGAGGAGCCCAGGGACACATGCAAAGTCTCCGACTGACGGGCAAGACCTGGCGGGCCCTCGTGGCGTTTTGGGGACCCCGGATCGCCCGCCTGGCTCCAACAAAGGGGTTACTTACGATGGCGAGGGGTCGCATGGCCCCGAGTTGACGCTTCTTTGGCCTCGAAAGGGTGGCGAACTGGGGGGGATCGCTGGGTGGGGCTCCTCCGGGGATGGAAGGAGCCGTGGGGCAAAAGGGCAAGTGCCGAAGTAGCACGCACGTAAGTTACATTCCGAGTACAGTAAACTAGGTCTATAACGATAACCTTCGTGAGCAATTTTTCATCGTTATAACCCGACTACAGGGATTATATCGTTAAGATGCGACTACTCTTTTAGGAAAGAGCCCTACTTTTGTTAGTAGATAAGGCTGATAAGGCCTAATAAGGCTTGATAAGGGATTTTAGGGGGGGTAAAGTAGTGTGTAATTATAAACTTACATATATTAATAAGCAATATTTACGAGAAAAATCGCTATAGGTAAGAAGTCACTTTTATATATATAATATATAGAAAAGGTACTTCACGCCTAGGCGTGTGTGCCGAATCGCTATAGCAGGGGATCGTTATAAACCTGCTTTACTGTACGTGCGTACGTACAGTAAGTTACACGTGCGGCTGGGTTGGTTGGTCTGACTAAAGTTTGGGAGACTTGATGCGGACATTGCCGCCTGGATCCGCGCAGTACGGCTGAATTGAATTTTCTGGCTTTTTGTTTATTTACCTTTTTTTTTTCTTTTTTTTCTTCACCAGGGAGGAAACAGACTAGCCGGCAGGCAGGCAGCAGCAGGCTTGTCCCATAGTCCAGAGCCCTGACTGAGGAGGGCACCGGACGTAGGCCCTCGTGGTCCCGCCCGGATTGGTTGGTGAGGAACGCCCTGGTCATGAATGTTGGACGAGAGCAGCCACGCGGGAGAGGGAGCAGCTCGGGCAGTCAAGTTTACATGACTAGATATCACTGATATAATGTACACTCACGTCGTCTTGACAATGAGGTCGCATGGGTCCCGGTGCCCTGAGCAGCGGGTTGCGGCGTCGTCGTCGTCGCCTCCAATGGAGCCAAACCGGCGCACCGGGTTGCATAGCAGTGGTTGACGCTGATTTTGGTGATTTACGAGGAGCCCATGCGAGGTGTGGTGTCCGCGACGGCACCAGCAGGCGCAGTGTTGCCGGAGCCGAGAGGCTGCTGGCCGCCGAGGCATCTGAGCGC
Organism: Metarhizium album ARSEF 1941; assembly: GCF_000804445.1. Classification (NCBI taxonomy): domain Eukaryota; kingdom Fungi; phylum Ascomycota; class Sordariomycetes; order Hypocreales; family Clavicipitaceae; genus Metarhizium; species Metarhizium album. Next base: position 162,181 of record NW_024467614.1, on the reverse strand, counting down.
CTTGACCAGAATCTGTCTCGAGTGCACATTCACATCCACCAGCTCGACTTCGAACTCATCGCCGGCGTGAATGTCCCTGACGAGACGGCACCCGTTCAGCCCGGCAACGTCCATGGCGGCGCTCAGGTCAAACATGTCGAGGCGGCCCAGTAGGCCCTGGCGCCCGCGTGAACTGACGGTGAAGCGAAGCGTGCGCGGTGCCTTGTCCTCGAAGCGCCACGCTCGAACCAGCGCAATCAGAATCCAGTCTACCGTGCCGCGGGAGACTGTCTTGGCCATTCTTTCGCGCATGAACAGGAGTGGGAGGGTGGTTCTTAGCGATGCGGTCGAGAATGGGAGAATGTCGTCCAACGCGTCGCTTGTTGCGTCGATCCGTCGCTGCACTTTCCTTTCATACGCTAGCGCCGCGTGTATCTGCCAGTGCACGAGGAGATCGGAGAACCTTCGCAGCGGGGACGTTGCCTTTGCATACATGTCCACCCCTAGAAGGAAATATGGCCCGGGCTCTGATGAGATTTGGATTCCTCCCGTCAGTCTTGACAGCTCTTGTCGGTGAGTGGCTGACGGCTCGATGCCTTGGTTGATCAGCGGATAAACCTCCTTTGTGGCAAAGTTGAGTGCTGCCTCCAAGTTTTCTGCCGACTTGACGTCCTTGCGATATGGAATGGGAATCCCGCGGTCCGAACACCAGCGTGCCGCAATTTCTCCCGCGAGGACCATCGTGTTGGACACGACAGAACACCCGGTAAACAACTCCGTGCCGACTTTGATGTATGGGTCCGGCGGAAATGACGTAGCTCCCTGCGTAGCCCCAGCTTCCGGTATTGCGTCGTGGAAACACACCTGAACCGATGGTCGTGGGAAAAAGTATGGCCATGCCCCCTTTGATAACCTCTTTTGTTTGATCGATTCGGCGAGGCGATAAAGAGTCAGTATGTCCTCCTGACTTGATCCGTCCAATTCTTGTACAGATGTCATGTTGCGCTCAGGGGCTGCGGTCGAGGCATCCGGGGGCGTTCCCACCTCGAGGCTGTTGTAGCCTGTGGCAAACGGCGGCGTTTGCTCGCCGCAGAACTCGGCCACATCTTTGGGATCCAGATAGGTGACTTCCCCTAGCGTGCTGGGCTCAACTCGATAATCGAGGACATCGCCTGCGTCGCTGACTTTTGCGCTAAACGTTAACGCTGGACAGCCAGGTCCAAGTGAATACTGCTGTACCAAGCTCTCTGACTTGTAGTCTTTGGAATCATCCTCCCCCAACTCCGATGGTAGCATCGCCTGGAAGTGTCCGGGAAGGTAGATGTTCTCTGGAATCAGCTCCATGAACCTCCCGAGCTCCGAGTCGGGTTGAATGGCTGACGCTGGGTCTGCCACGTGCACGTGAATCCAAAACTCGCCAGGCTGATCCGTACGCTCCAGTGAAACACCATCATCGATGATCATTGTGGAAGGGGCATCGATGCAGAATATTCGCGAACCAGTCCTCATCTTTCTGCTGCCTTCTGCAATGTCAGGCCGTGTAGACTTGAGCAGGTCTTGAGGTTTCGGACGACTAATGCCGCCACCTCTGGCAATAGTAGTTCCTGGAAAACGAACCCTGTATCGAGAAGCAATTTCCCACGGTGCGATGACCCCAATTTCCTGGAGAAACGTCCAAGCAGTGCTCTGATCGAGGGTGGCATTGTCATAGAGGCACAATGACCGAAGAATGAGTGCGCCGTAAGAATGAAACCGGGATCCAGCGCCGAACAAATCGTAGCTCGCCCACCACTCTAGGAACGAAATCACGTCTTTGCTGACGGGGGACCAGTCCACCTTGGGTAGCGTCACGCTGGGCGATGTTTTCAATATCCCATGCGGAGTCCATTCCCGGGTCTGACGGCTGTGATAAACGGCCTCCCTCGCTTGGATGACAAATCTTCCCAAAGCAATTTCTTCCAATTCACTGTCATTGAGCGGCCGCGATTTCTTCGCACTCGAATCTGTGTATTGGCGTACCCAAGCCGCAACTTTGGCTGCGACGTGCGCGTGGTTTTGGGGAAACACTTCGAACAAGTGATCACGCCGGTGACAGTCTGCCGAAGGGCTCAATGGACTGAATGCAATGTCACTGCGGGACAAGGCCGTGTGCACAGCGTACAAAGCTGGTGGAGAAAAGCCATCTTCCCCTTTGAGGTTTTCCGGAAGTAACATGTCTGCGATTTCGAACAGGCTGAGATACTTGACACGTCGTGCGCTGGACAGCAGCTCACGGGCACCGTCAAGCTTGGCCATGTTCCCTTGATAAATTTCCTCGGAAGTCGTCCTGAATTTCGTCATTTTAGTAATGAGATGGACGCCGTCTTGCCTCAAGGGCCCTTTGTCGTCGTTGCGTAATTCGTCAAAGTGCTCGGGAGTACCATCCTTGGGAATCTTGGCCAGTACAGACTGCATTTCCGGAGGCGTTACGAAGTTGGAAACTGTGAAGAGTGGCGAATACCCCATGCTTGTGATCCATTTCCCATTGAGGGCATAAAAATGGTTCCTATCACCGAAGTAGCCAAGGTATATCGCGAACATGGGAACCCGAGAAGCTTGTTGTCTGACAAACCAATAAGTCAAAGATTGCAGCAGGACGAGGGGCAATTTGAACCTACATGAGCTCTACCAAGTCTCCAGGGCTTCTAGAGTCAGAGCCTACAATGGACGCCTCTGCGCTGTCGTTTGTAGGTCCTTCGCTACTCATGTCGGTCGTGCTTCGAGCGGTCGATCGTAACTGGTCGAATTCAGACGACCCCGTCGACTGCGTCCGGCTGATATTATTGACAATTCTTGCATCGATGCAAGCATCCGAAGGCATGGCTCGCGTGCCAACGTTTTCGTTCTCCATCATCCATCGTCGAAGGCGTTCGCGTATCGGTAGGTTTCCGATGGCCTCTGCATCGGCAGCACTGCTTCGTCCATCGTTCGGCGGGTTAGGGATGCGGTGATTTCCACAGGGCGTCGAGCTCTGCGTCGTAGCGAGTTTCTACGGACGTGGGAGATGTGTAAGTACTGTGCGGGATACATGTTCCGTTGGACATCTTTTTTGAGTACTAACTCTATGTGACGCTTGATTACTGGTATGTGCATTTACGTGTCCCGCCAGAACAGGACGCGTTTCCCTCGGGGAGATGGCACGGCGAGCTAGACAGTTCCAACATGCGTATGGCTGTCTCGAGTGCCGTATCATGGCGCTAGCTGGTTGAGTTGGATGCCGGAGGAGAGAGCTCTTAAACAACTTCATCCATCACGCCGCGCTCGACCATGGAGAGAAAATCTGCTAGACTCCACATCCGTCGGAGCATTCGAGGAAGCCAGGTCGGGCTTAGCGCCAGTGTCGCCCTGGCCCCTCGATCTCACGTGCTCCATCATGACACTACCGATTCGCCGGCCGTTGATGAGCCATCTGCTTTTGTCGATAATCCTCGATTTGCTTGCACAATTCGATCAACGTCGATTCCATCTCGGACTGGCTTGATCGGGCTTTCCTGCTTCCAGCTATTGAAGAGAAAAGTTGACTAATCATCCGGAGATTTTTTGCGCATGGATGGTGTTTTGGACAGGGCAAACGAGCGGGCGGTGGTTCCCCATGGCCAGTCAATAGTAAATACTTTTTTACGCACAGCCATGCTGGCAGTCAATTACAGCGAGGGTGTTGCTCAAGGTGGGCGAGGACGCAGACGGTCCACAGAGTGAGTGCAAGGCCAGCGCGCACAGCGAAGCACAAGGCCGCGTTATAGTATTCAGGTACGGAGTACGGAGTACGGAGTACATGTTGGCGATTACTGTGCATCACATGATCTTCTGGTGCCAAACAATTAATTGTCTCGAGCGACTCCGAGAACCTGGCGAAAAGCAGGAGCCTCAAAACAGCTCAACAATAAACTGAGACAAAATCATGACGGTCTTTTACTAGGCTTATTGCCGCGTCTCATTACATTCTACAGACGGCGATAGATCTTGGAACACCAGATTACGCCGCTCCACATTCCGATGCCTCTCCATGAGCCTCGCGCGATACGATGCCAAGGTGCCTCGGGCGAAGCACACGACGCAGCAGCGACACGGCGGCGGAACGAAGCGACGACAACAAACATGGCCTCGCTTTGAGTCGTATTGGCCCATGAGCCACCCATGTGTGGTTGATTGCATTCGCGTCAATGCCGCATGTGGTCATACCGAGTACGAAGTCGACTCTGCCCACCGTCGAGAAGTTTGTAGGTTGGGTACGGAGTACGGAGTACGACCTCCCATAAATTAAAGCCAACGCCTGGCACGGCCGAGAGCTGGGGGCGTACCCATCTTGACCGACAAGTCCATGTGGGAAGCCATGGCCCATGAGTCCAGTAGGCCTGACGCCCCTTTTGGCAGAAAGGGGAGAGAGACTGGGGGGCGTGCCTGGAAATGAAAGCCAAGACCAGACCAGACTGACGAGGCAGTCTCTGGTAAAAAGAATAAAAAAAAAAGTACAGTAAACCAGGTCTATAACGATATCCCTCGTGAGGCTTTTTTCATCGTCATATAGCGACTATCGTTAAGGTGCGACTTTTGTAGGGCTTGTACTTTTTATTGCATTTACTAGGGAATTACACCTAAGGATGTTATAAAGTATATATTAAGAGAAAGCAGCAAAATTTAGCCCCACTATAAGGAGATCCAGCCCTATTATAAGAAGTCCCAGCCCTTAAAAGTAGGGCCTTATAACGATAAAATGTATAGTAACTAAGCAAAAAGTTAACAATATTGTTAGTAATGCGACTATTAACAATTTACTAGAGAAAAACCTCAGATAACTGTGAATTATCGTAAAAACCCTAATTTCGCTATAACACAGGATCGTTATAGACATAGTTTACTGTAGTACTTTAGTAAAAGCTGCGCGTCGGTATGTATGACCCGGCGACGGAGAAGGAAAACAAAAAAAAAACAAAAACAAAAAAAAAACAGATCAACAGTCTCAGGGCTAGTGCACATTGCCCCATGGGCGACACGGTCTCGGACCCGAGCAGCTCGGGCCCCCGACAATTTGGAAAAGAGAGAATACAGATACTCCGTACTAGTAACGGCCTTCTGGGGATCGACGATGGAACTGGTGATGGAGCTGGCCAAAGTCCCAACAGGGCATAGACTCTTGTGAAGAGGAGAGTTCGGCAACACGAAGCCACCGACAGGTTCAACTCCACAAAGACTAATAACACTGAACGGAAATTACCAAAGAAGTGCTGACCGCATGTTGGTTGGATGCGCCGCCACATGCAGCAACAGACAAGACAGTCCCTAGTCCAACAAGGGTCCCGGGATCATGGGGCTGACAAGCTGAAGCCAGCAAGCCAGGTGTCGACCAGGGACGCGCAAGGCCACGAGTGAGATTTTTTTTTCTTTTCGCATGGGTTCACAGCGGACCAGAACACACAGCGCACGGCGGCAATGAATCTCCCACACCATGCCGACAAACGACGGCTTTTCCGCCCGTTGCGAGCGAGTCTCATCTCCGGCAACATGCTCAAATGAAGAATGCTACGTCAGGCATCTTCATAGCAGAACTATCGACGCGCCTATCCGATATGGGGAGGGGGGCTGGCGCGAAGTTGCTAGGGCAGGATTGCGCTCCGTCTCATTTCACTAAAAAGGCCAGCTGGTCAAATGGACCGCTGGGCGCTCATTTCCCATTTCCCAGGCTTCACGAAAAACATCGAACCCTAGCCTGGCCCTATGCTTGGCTTAGGCCACGAGGGCAGGGCGGACGGTCGGGTCGGTCGGCTGGCGTGGAAATTAACAACAGAACGCAAGACCCACAACGCCCCTTATCAGGGTGCGTAGTGTGTTGTCTGCGTGTCCGAGTCTGCGTGTCTGCGTGTCTGCGTGTCTGTCTGCGTGTCTGCGTGTGTCTGTGTCTGTGTCTGGTGCGCATGGCGAGAGGCAGACCGCCCGCACCCCCTTTCCCCTTTGTTCGGTGCCTGGCAGCCTCGGTACCTGACTAGTCGCCGTTCCACCGCGTCCAGGGTGTGTAGCTGCAGCCCGACCCGCCCGCCGCTTGTGAGTGGTCGTCCGCGTCGGTTCCTGGGCGTTTGCCGTCGTGGATCCGGGAACAAGCACCTGACGAACTTGGCCACATTCGGAGTGCTCCACAATAGTAGCCCGCATGTACATAACTCCATACGAAGTGCTAGTATACTCCCCAAGTCTGATCCTCGAAACAAGGCCAGACGTGACGAGCCCAACCCATGTCGTCGACGAGACCGCATCCTGGTCCATGGGTCCATGGCCGGCGCCATCCCATCTCCGCAATCAATGATAACAGTTATATCCCCCAACTGAGCCTTGATGCCTGCTGCTCCCTTCCCGCCTCTCCTCTCCTCTCCTCTCTCCTCTCCTCACGCATCCGCTGCCCATGTCGAGTTCGTAAGGAACGTCGTCCACGCCATCTTTTGGCCTTTCGTTCACTTCCCTTCACCAGCCTACCGCTTCACTCCTTCAGCGGGCACTCTTTTCCTTGCGCTTTAACGAATACATTACACCTCGGACAACCGTCACCAGTATATACACACTGTTCACGATGAAGGGAGCGTTTGTCGCCGCAGCCATGGCGGCACTGGCCAGCAGCGCCTCGGCCGGCCACCACCGTCATGCTCACGAGCACCTCTTCAGGAAGGCTCAGAACGATACCAGCGCCGTCTGCGTACCCGGCTGCACCACCATCTGGAAAACCATTACTGGCGAGCCCACCCGTATGTATTCCCCGACTGTCCAATGCCCACGACCACATCCGACACGACCGAGGGAAAGACTCGTGAGTGACTAACACACTGTGCTTAGTCGTGGTCCGATCCACCAAAACCGACACTCGAACTCTCACCGTGACTGCTTCTCCCGAGTCTTGCAGCGAAGCGCCGCCTCCACCGACGACCAAGGCACCTCCGCCGGCGCCTCCCACCACCGAAATCGTCGTCGTGCCCACTCCCGTCGTTCACACGTTGCCGACCCCAGGCACCTACACGTTGTCGGCCACCACCGTCACCATCCAGAAAACCACCACCGTCTGCGATGCTACTTCGACCCAGGTTCCCGCCGGCACTCACACCGTTGGCGGTGTCACGACGGTTGTCGTGACGGCCACGACTGTCACCTGCCCCGTGGCCACTGTTCAAACCAGCGACGGCGTCACCACGAGCACCATTGTCCAGACCACCTACGTCTGCCCCAGCGCCGGTACCTACACCATTGCTCCCATCACCACAACCGTGAGCGAGCAGACCGTCCTCGTATATCCCACTCCCGCTACCTACAAGCCGGGCACCTACACTGCTCCCCTGCAGGTCGTCACCGTCACCAAGACGGGCTTCGTCACCATCTGCCCGCTTACCAGCCAGGGTCTTCCAACCTCGACTGCCGCTCCAGCTCCGACTTCCATCAAGACACAGGTCGCTCCCCCTCCTGCTCAGAATACACAGGTTGCTCCGCCTCCTGCCAAGACTTCACAGGCGCCCCCCCCTCCCGCCAAGTCCTCGGAGGCTCCTAAAACGTCCGATACCTCGCCACCACCCCCAAGCACCAACGGCGGCGGCCTGGTGAGCAACAATGACCACTTGGGCATCACTTACACTCCCTACGTAGGCGCCACCGGCCAGTGCAAGACAGCAGGCCAGGTCGATGCTGATATTGCGGGCATCAAGAGTGCTGGTTTCTCTGTTGTGCGAGTGTACTCGACAGACTGCGACACGCTGAAGAACGTCGGCGATGCCTGCTCCAAGCATGGCCTCAAGATGATTGTGGGTGTATTTGTCAAGGCCTCAGGCTGCAGCGTGGACACGCCCGACATCAAGGAGCAGATAGACAAGCTTGCCGCTTGGGACAAGTGGGATCTTGTAGAACTTGTCGTGGTCGGTAACGAGGCCATCATGAACAACTACTGCTCTCCTCAGCAACTCAAGGATCTCATCACAGCTGTCAAGGGCAAGTGTTCTGGCAAATACAAGGGCAAGTTCACCATTTCGGAGACGTTGAACATCTGGCAGCGCAAGGACGTCGCGCCCACCCTCTGTCCCGCAGTCGACCTCACCGGTGCCAACATTCACCCGTACTTCAACAACGGAGTCAGTCCCAGTGATGCGGGTAAGTTCGTCCAGGGCCAGATTGACATTCTCCAGAAGATCTGCGACAAGGACGTCATCACCCTGGAATGCGGCTGGCCCTCGGGCGGTTCGAACAACGGTCTCGCCGTGGTCGGGCCCGAGGCGCAGGCCACTGCAGTCGAGTCGATTCGGAAACAGATCGGAAACAGGGTCATCTTTTTCTCCCTGGAAAACGATCTCTGGAAGCAGAAGGGCACCTGCGGCTGCGAGGACAGCTGGGGACTCGGCGCTGTTTTCAAAGTCAAGATTCAACTGTAACGAAAAAAGACTACACCAGGGCCACGCCTCTGGACTGTCCCGCCACGAGGCTCGTTCGGCCCGAGTCTTGGCCGAATGTACATGAGCCGAAAACAGGAAAAGAAGACCCGAAGCCGATCCAGATGATATGCAGGAGCCAGACGACCCCCGGCAGACCCGTGACACTTGTGATGTCGTCTAGAGAACGCGCGGTGGGTGGAACGGCAAGAAGCAAAGGTCCTGACGATTGCGGTCAGGGCCTTTTGAACTCGATCATATCGTGTTTCCGTTTCATTACGGGTCCTTTTTCATCTTTGCCAAGCTTGATGGCGTCTCTGGTGTTTTTTTTTTTTTTGGTGCCACGCAACACAGTTGGATCTTTCTATGTACATATATAGCATCTGCTTCGTGCTGAAATAATTTATTAGCCTCTTGGGATGAGCTGCATTTTCGTCTGGACCCCGACTCGAGTACGCATTGGCTTATTGGTGGCACATGCATCCGCGGTTTGGCCATGTGTGTTGACCACGTTGGAGTGTGCGTGATCTGGGGGTTCGTTTGTGTACCCCTCCCTCCCTGTGTCCTGTGTTTTGTAAGTTACTCCGTGCCATCGTCTGCCACGTCTGGCCGCGACGTGGACTGCTTGCCGTGCGACGTGTGGCGGTTTCTGCCTGTGCCGTGCAACCTGTGCCTCTGCCTGTCCCGTCTGCCTGCCGGCCGGCGGCGGTGGCGCCCCGCGAGAGGCGGCCAAAGCGCAGAATTTCTCGCGACCCCGTCCGTGGCTCACGTCACGTCACGTCCCGTCCCCGACTGACCTGTCACCTGATTGCTCTGGAAAAGTCTAGTAAACACATGAAGTCTGATGTACATTGTCTTGTTTCTGATATCCAACAAATTTGGAAACAAGCATCGTCTCGTTGCCATGATTGAGCCCGACAATCACGTAATTTTGCCCAAACCACATAATCGACAAGACAAGAGGCGAAGCCAGCTCCCCTGCTCTTGGCGGCGAAAGTCGTGTATGTGTATTTCCAACATGTCCGGGAGCCCAGGAACAGACTAATAACATCCAAAGCGTAAACACCACGGCGTTGCGTCGGGTGGTCGCTAATCTAACCAAATAAGATGCAACGTGCCAGTAGTAATGCTGCGGGGAAAGCTCAGAGAAATTGGCCTGGGGTATAAGACTAAGAAATAAAGGACATCCAAATTTGTCAGGCCCGTCGAAATGATGTACTGACGTCGGCGACGTTGCTTTGAACGTATAAAAGAGGGTATTTGTATCTGAATATGTTTTCGTTTCGGTCGACGTTGTCCCCGTGTCATGAATTATCAAAAGTGGAAGGGAAAAAAAAAAAAGAATAGTGCTGTGATCCCATCAGAACGGCTCAAGGCTTTGGGCGAAAAACGCCGCTCTGCGACTGCGAATCCATTTGTCCTGGAACGGTCTTTGCTCATCCTCCTCCCCAAGATGTAGGCAGCGCAGCGAGTGTTGTTCCAGATTCTCAAGAAGCGGTTCTGGTCGGCGTCCACATCGCTCCAGCTGCAACAGACCACCGCGATGTTTGTCGCAACAGAGAACATTGACTTCTTGCCCGTCATTTGCAAATGCAATGCCCCCAATCTCGCCAAAGACGTCAATGGTCTGCTTGGATGCAAACGTTTGCGCGTCGACAAAGTTGATGTAATCTGCTTCCTCAGCTGCCACCAGCACTGGCTTGCCACTTCCAAGGGGTGAGAAGCGAAGACCGCGTACACTGGCCATCTCCGATCGAATGGTGTACAGCGGAGTGCTTATACCGCTGGAATTGCACCATCTGCGCGCATCCCATATCTTGACGCCACGATCCTGGAAACCAGTTGCTACCGTCCGCCCATCTTCCGACCAATCGCAAGCAAAACCGTAGTCGCGATGTCCTGCAAGCTCTTGCAGGACCTCGCCGGTGTCTGCGTTTGTGATGAGGGCCTTGGAGCTATCACCGACAAGTACACGAAGGCGATGATCTGGTGATAGTGCTGAGCAGTTGAGAGCGAAAGGGTACATTTTTTCTGAAACAAAGTGCTCCGTCCCAACGTCCATGACTCGGAACCCGCGGTCATTGCTGGCAATTGCTGCTGCTGGGCCCGAGGAGCGGCGAGGCTGATATATCTTGACGTGATTCGTGATCCCGCTAAAGTCGGACGTGATCTGACCTTCGGTGAACCTTGACTTGTCGTCGCAGTCCAGGGGCTTCAGGTAATAATCACCACCAAATGTGCCTCCCATCAAAACCCCGCAAGCCGCATCCAGGCTGGAAAGCGCGGCACTCATGGATGGAAGGTCGCGCGTGTTCATCATGACGTCGGTAGTTCGAGAAATCGTATTGATCCTATTCACACCCGTCGGGCTGGGATAGTAGGCGTGTGTCCGTGAAGGGCAGGCCAGCACATTTCGGAGCTGAAAGTGAGCAAGATGAACGTCTTGTCGAATGTTCATCCTTCTAAGACGGAAGAAACTTTCAAAAGAAGGAATGCCCTCGTCATCCATGTGAGGCTACATTGTCATGTTAGCAAACGTGCACGGTGGGGTGTGTGGCGGGCGTCGTTGCGGCACTGCACCTACGGCTAATATATCAGACCCGTGGTGGTTGACGTAATTTTTGTAGGTTCGAAGGCGCCTCTCTCTCGCATTTCTCCGCGTGGTTTCCATCGCGGCCCAATTTAAGCCCTGAAAATCACAATGGTCGCCGCGGAGATCTGAATACCTGACCTCTTTGACACGGGCACCAGCTTGTTTTATTACCTCGCCAAGGTGTGGCGGACGAGATCGAGGGCTGTCAGCGAAACTGCCTTGATAGGCCCAGCTTCGAAGAAAGTCAACGAGACCGAGATTTTCGGCTCCAGGAATTGCTGGATTGGGATTGCTTAGTTGGACAGGTGGGAGGGCATCATTCGTATCATCAAACGCAGCCATGTTCATCTCTGGTGCCGGAAAAATCCCATGACCATTGGCGCCAGGCCATGTCTGGGACGTAAGCTCCGTGCCCATTGTCAACGAAGATCCGTAAAGGTCGTGTAAATGCAGAGGTAAGTTGGGAGGGCCGTTGAAGTTGGGGTATAGATCGAAAGTTTGGGAGGGAAGAGGCCCATGGTAGTCTGAATCCTGCTCAATGTCAAGGTCCCCGTCGCTGCCGTCGCTGCCGTCGCTGCTGTCGTTGTAGTCGTAGTCAATCCCAGCCGCCGTAGAATGTGAGCCAGGATGGTCTTCGGTGTGGGCATCATGGGGAGTCTGGTCAAGGGGCACGCCACTGTCGATATCGTTCATGCCCTCATCGTCATCTCCATGATGGTCCTCTGGGGATTGTAAATGATGTGATTGATCAGGGGGGTGGGTAGGAGGAACGTGATGGAAAGGTTGGTTCGCATCAGGATGGTGCGCTGTGGTGGTGTTTTGGGCGTCGTGTCGGGTAGACGTCACGGGTAGGCCCGAGACAGGACATTGGCGACCAGCGTGGGTTAGTTCGCTAAGAGTTTTATCAATGCCGTCGTCGTCGTGGTCGTGGTCGGTATTGGGAGAAACAACTCCAACGCCGTTCCCCGAGTGGCGAGAGCCGCCTTCATCCTGCTCAGACCAGTCTGACTCGCTGTGAGACTGTTCCGCCGACGAATATGACGAGCGCATGGCGGTGCCAACGGCAGGAGCTTTCCAAGATTATTTGAAATGCCTGCCAGCCGGAAGAACGCGAGAGCCCGCCTTATGCGTTCCAGAGCTTCGCTGGCTTAAACCAGTTAGTTGGCTTTGTCGCTAGGCTCGGGCCAGTCTGATGTATCACAACCGGGACTTGCTTTTTTAGTTTTCGATCAGATTTGTCACTGCTCACTCAGTTTGGAGTAGTTAATAGCCACGGCTGCCTCTTAGATTGTCCACTTATCGGGGGACGTCTCCCCTGGCCAGTCGAGTTGTCGGGTAGCTAGTCAGTTAGGCGACATCCATACACATGTCCCTTTTTTCCTTTCCTTTCTTTTTTTTTTCCTTTCTTGAACTCTTTCTTTTTCTTTTTTTGCTTTTGCGGGGGACGGCGCTCATATGTTGCTGACGTAGTCCTCCTACCACCTCGTCTTTTTTCCCACTGGGCACTGCGTGCTGAGGCGACGGTCGGGCTGCGGGGCAGGACGGACGTTAGGATGATCAATACGTACGGATAGGATTATAGGACGGTCGAGGCAAATTCATTGACGTGCAGCCCAAGGCACGAAGTCAGGCACGATGGTTGGCCTGAGGCTATCGAGCCTCGGGAAAGGATGTGTGACGTTTGATCAAAACAAACACTGGATTTCAAAAGAGCCCAGCGCAGCATTTGCATCCAAGCCAACCGAGGACGACTTTACACTGCTCCGCACTTGACAATGGATCCTAAGTGGAAATGCGTAGGGTAAATGATGCCCGATGTTTGCGCCAGTATGATTGAAGACAATGGGCTGGCTGATTGACAAAACTGGTCACCCGGAGAAGGTTTCGATTTAAGCTGGGAACCTCGAGAGGAGAAGATTGTGTCACGGTTAAACGTCTCGAGGAACCAGACGTGTAGCACAGGAAGCTGCCGCTTCTACGTACTCGGTCCTCCGTACGACTGATGGATGCTCTGGTTCTGATACCGACTCGGGGACGGTCTGCCGCCTTGGGCGTTGGCTGCCTGTTGCAATTCGCCAAGCCGGGCAGCGAGATAGCCCTCGGGATCGAAAGTCGTCGTCGTGCTGGGGAAGGCGGGTATTGAGCTGTCAACTGCGAGAACCAACTCCGTTTCGACGTCCGCGAGTGACACCCGACGTCGACCCAAGACCCCAAGTATTTATTCGGCCTGATGGAGGGATTCCTGGCTTGCCCCAACTCCTGATACGACCAGATGCCTGACCGATGGTCGGTAGCATTACTTCAATACGGAGTAAGTACTTACCAAAGCCAAGTTGTGTAGACACGAGAACTTGGTAGGTGGCAAGCAGGGGAAAGACCCTCAGGGAAAAAGCGAGCGAGAAGTTTTGCCAGTGGCGGTTTTACGGCGTCGTATCCACGGTTGGAGCCATTGCTTATACAGCCAGACGTGTGGTGGGCTTTCAACAGACCAGCTGTCGAGGTGGGTAATGAGTAACTACTACTAGTAGTGTCGTGGATCGACCAGGATGGTCACGGCTCACGACGCTGAGCCTGATTCCGATGCTGGTGGTGCTGGTGCTGATGCTGACGCCGGCCGGGTTGCCAGCCAGGATGGACTGGTGTGACATATTCGTTCGCTCGACAGTTCCCGCCGCCCAGTCGAAGGCCGGTGATAGCTCAACAAGCTTGTGCGCCATCGGGGACTGTTTTGGCAAGCTGGGGGTCCACCGTCCGAGAACGGAGTGGGTGCTTGGCGTGCCCGGTCAGCGGTCGGTCACTGGATGCATCCCACCATCGACCGAACATCTTGGAAGCATTGCATCAAGTGTGAAATCGAGTTGATCGAAACGTGAAGACTTGGCCGTACTCGGTAAGTTAGTATAACTACAAAGCAACCCAACCCATTGATTGACCACTTGGCGCTCAAGTGCTCATATACACATATCCGTGCCAATATGGGGAAAGACCTCGGCGCCAAGGACTCAATCAAAACCCAGCGTGGCAGATGCGGCAGGCGCTCCCGTGCTCCAGACTCCAGAGTACCAGTTCCAGTTGGCTGCAGCTGGCTCTACTCCGTACGGAGTACGGAGTACAGAGACGTAGATTCCATGTTGCACAAGGCACGCCACGCCACGCCGTGTCTGTACTCCGTACTCCCTGCCTGTCGGAAACAGGCTCCTGCCACGAAACTAGCGAGTTTGCATGGCAGCGCCTGCCTGCGCCTGCCTGCCTTGCCTGCCTTCTACGTTCTGGCTGCGTGCACCTCACTCAGCGTGCAACATTGATGAATCTGCAATCTAGATAGATGACTTGCTGCAGTCACATTTTCCCTAGCACCCGGTGCTTTGAGGAAACATCCACGCCACCAACTACTCCATACAACTTTCGCTCTCGGCTTGTATGCGTCTTCGTTTTTCTTCACTCTCCCACTCGGCACTTGGTTGTTCTCTACCTCGCCCTCCGTTCCGGTACATGGACGGACCGAGTAACTTACGTACTCAGAAGTCTGGACTCGTCAGCTGCTTCAGTTCCGCGGCCAAAAATCACTCACGACATCCTCCAATGACGGCATGACTTTCTTTGGGATGCATCAGTTTTTTATCCCTCCAGCGCTCCGTATGCCAAGTGCTCCCATCATACACATCAACATGACTGGCTATAGGTACTTAGACCTAGGTACTCCGTACTCCATGACTGATGACAGTGCAGACACCGTCCGAACAAGCCCCGGACAATTCAGGCTGTGTCTGTTCAGGGGCACGCGGCCAAGATTCCATCGACTGCTGGTGCTGCAGCTTCCAAGGCCGCGTAATCGGGCGCGTTTGCACCAGTGGAACAAGCCCTCCGTTGTCCCAAACTCCCACCAGAGGCATCAAAATTCCTTATCGACCTTGATACCTCGCCCGCCATGCTTGATGCGCTTGGGGTAAATTCCACGAGCCCAACTCAGTTCCTCGACCATGCCGAGCCTAATGCCGGACACAATCTGGAACCATCCCGTGGTACTCCACCAAAGGCCTTGCTGGCTTTCTCCAACACCATGTGTCCGTCTCCAACCAAAACCCGGGCCAGGACATGACTGACCACACTGGCGAATTTGTCCGTCCTAGTACTGGTCTGTGCCACCGTCTTTTATGATAACTGATCTATTGCTCTAGAGCCCCATGGCGCACCCACTTCGTCGACCAGCCAGTCACCACTGTCGTTTCATTGTGGATGACTCTGAGAGCCTTCTCTCGAGACACACAGTTGCCAGGGCTGCTGATGACAGCGAGTTAGGAGTACTCCGTGGTACTTGATATCGGTCTGGGAAGCTCTTTGGGCTCGACTCGACTGATGTATGGGTGACAATGCCCGCGCCTCCTCTCTTCTGTCATGGACACTACGCTACTACATTCGCCTGATATGGCGGCCTTCTGCGGTTGCAATCACTTTTCGACTTTCCGACTTGGTGATTGACATCAGTACGTCCTGTTGGAGGACGTGTCACACGATATGGCACCAAGCTAGATATCACTCAGGATGATGGTTAAAAGCCTTGAATTAATCTACAAAAGAGAGAATTGTATGCGCCCTTTAAATAGGTGCGCTTGGCTCCACGCTTTAGGTGCGCATTAACTTTATCCCGTGCGCATGCGTGTCTATTAGCCCTAGGTGGGTATGCTAGGGCGCGTTAGGCATGCTGTGCCGTGCGATACACCCCCTAATTGAAGCTGCGTTTGAAGCTATTGCGAGTCTTAGACTATGCGAGCGTGCGCTTAACGGAGCGTTTAATTAAAGCTCTTGCACGCCTGCTAATGCCTCTAATTTGCCCTAATTCTATTGTTTTGTATAGTGTAGCTATACTGTTTTTTTAGGTGAATTAAAAGTAAGCGCTGTATACTTATTAGCCGGCTGCTCTTTATATTTATACGCGCTTTCTAAGAGCATTGCAAGCTCTCTTTTTCCTTCCTTCTGCAACTGCCTTTATACAATTATAAGCTTATATTTTAATTGTTGCTATTATTATTGTAATTATTATTATGCCTCTAAGATTAGGCAGGACTATTTACGCTAAGCGCTAGCAGTAAATACCAGCGAATTTAGATATATCTATGTCTACCTTATTTAAGGAGCAGCCTAGCAGTGCTGCTTCTACTCCTAATAGCAAGGAGGTTCTAGTAACGCCTTCTCTCTCTAAGCGTTATTGTCCCTTAAGGCCTGCTAGGCCTACAAGAGTGCAAAGAGTAAGTTGTGCTTAGAAGCGTTGTTCTGTAAGTCCTACGCGCTAACTGTTAGACTAAATCTCTAGAGCTAGATGTGCTGCGTAATGTGCTCTATAAGGGCTGCATTTGCGCGGCTATTGCAAGCAAAGGCAATAAAGGTCGCTGCTTTAAGGTAACTACTAGTTGCTCTAAATAATGCTGCTTGTGCAAGGCAGGCAATTATACTTGCCGGCCTTAGTAAGCTTAATTTCGCTCCTCTAATTAGCTAATTGCTAATTATATATATAGTCACGCTATATTAGTTCCTATTGCTAAGCAGATGCTGTTAGTGCTAGGTGTAGACAGCAAGGTAAGCTCCTAACGCTCTATTACCTCTGATTCTACGCTTAATTTTAATACTCTAAGCTGTAGATATATAATAGGTGCTGTTAAGCACTTTAATTGCAGCTTAACCTTCTTATAGAGTCTAACTCTATATATAAAGAGTCTACACTTAGTGTTAGAGCTAATAATGCCGCTAGGGGCTTATTAGCAGCTAGAGGAAAGAAAGCTTATGTAAGAGCTTTGCTTAACTAGGTTATAGACTTAGTTGTTAAGAAGTAAGCTTTGCTTTTGTTGTTCTATTGCATATATATTTTAATATAAGCAGCAGCTTGCTTTTTGCCTGCAAGTGTTTTTAGCGTTTAGCGTTTTAGCGTTACCTTATACAATTTTATTTGCCTTCTAAGCGCGCTTTGCTTAGAAGGGGTAGGCGCTTATGTATCTAAGAGGCAATTAATTTAATGCCCCCCCTTAGCTGTACTCTTGTTCGCGTAATTATAACGTTACAAGAGTTAGCCTTAGCTGCTTAGATCGACTAAATTAAGCAGGCCTCTAAAGTGTTTAAAATGCTGCCTGTTTAACGCCTTTATAAATCTATTAGCAGGCATCTTAGCTGTAGGGTAAATATATAACTTTATATAACTTTAAAGCTTTCTTTTTTATATTTCTATTTTAACTATATATTATAAATATTAATATAGCGCAGATGTATATTAATTTGCTTGCTTAAATTAAGCATAAGACAAATTGTCTGCTAATTATTGTATTAAATGTTATAATTCTCTCCTAGGTTAAAATAAATATTGCGAAAAAAGCGCTTTAAAGCTATAATCTCCTTTGCTACTTATTGTAAAGCAAGTAGTTCAGCCTTTATTATAGATGTAGTTACTGTATTTTAGCGCGTAGCTTTCTAGATAACTAGACCTCTAAATAACATAATAATATATCTCTATAATAACCTTTATGTGCTTAAATTATCTGCATATAAAGCATTACTTACAACTTCTAGCGCTTTAATTTCCCCTATACTGCTGTAATAAAGAGCGACTTTACTTGTTAAGGCTAAGTATTAAATAGCTTAGTCTACTGCCTTTTAATGCTTAGAGCCTAGGTTTGTTAGGAATTGTAAAAGCTTAGAAGCAGCATAAGCGACGTCTAGTCTAATTATAATTGCTGTGTATAACAGAGAGCTGACCTTTTCCTAGTAGGCTTTAATTTCTTGCTTAGTTGCCTTACTAACGCGCTATATAAGTTCTATTGTAGAGATTAGTATAGTAGGAAAAGTAGCTTTCTGTGCTTAACTAAACTTTTAACTAATCTTTTCTATGTAAGCCTTGTAATAAAGGAAAATTTTGCAGTGTAGTCTGTCCTTAATAATCTAGATGCCTAGGAAGAAGCTTAGTTTGCCTTTCTCTTCTAGATTGTATGCTTGCTTTAAGCACTAGACTATATAATCTGCTGCTTGCCTTACTTCTCTTCCCTTGTAAAAGGCAAGTATAATATTGTCTACAAAAAATATTAGATAGACGTTCTAAGCTTTATTAAAGAAGATATATAGCTCTTCTTTGCTTAGATTAAGCCTAGCTCTCTTAAGAGTTATACTTAGCTCTTTAAACTATAAGCTTAGTAAGTCTTATAGCCTATATAAGGCTTTAAGTAATTAAACGCACTTCCCTAGTATTTTGTAACTATTAGAGAGCTTACATATTACTAGTATTATATACTTGCTACGCTTTGCATATAGAAAGGCATTCTTAACATTAAATTGCAGTAATTCTATATTATACCTAGCAGCTAGCGCTATTATAATTTAAAATGCATACACTATAAGCGTTACTATATAAGTTTGTTTAATTATAGAGCAGTCCTGCAAATCGCTGTATATATAGATACATGCTTTGCATTTATTAAGATAACCTCTCTTATTAAACTTATAGGTATAAACCTACTTAAGAGGCAGCAGCCTAAACTAAACATTTGTACGCTTAATTTCCTTCTAGGTGCCTTTATTGCGCAGTGTAGTAACCTCTGCAGACATTACTTCCTTCTATTAAGCTTTTAATAAGTAGTTTTGCATCTTCTTCTAGGATCTAGGCGCTTTAACTAGATTAGTTAAGTAAACCTTCTCTAGATTAAGCTGTTGTTAAAGCTAAGCTCTATTTTCCTTGTTGTATATTGCATTAATTACTGCGTAAACTGTTACAAAGCTTTATGTAGCTTTTGCATCTATATTCTACTAATTAGGCAGAATATTCTCTAGCAGCTGCTACAAATATTACATTAAATGCATGTTAGGATGTCTTCTACGCAAGGCACTCTAATCTTAGCGCTTCTTTCTAGCTTGCCTTACGCTACAGCGCCTTATTAGCTAGCCTTACGCTATAGTATAGAGCTTCTATGCTTTATAAGCTCTCTATTCTGTAGTTATTAACAGCAGACGCCTCTATTAAGACCTAGGCTCTCTGCTGCATATCCAAGCGAGTAGCTAACTTATTTAGCGCTTAGTAAGCCTCTAGCGCTAATATACTCTACTTTTATTGCGCGTTAGTTAGCAAGATTACTTAAGTCTTATCCCCAGTCTAGGCTAGTGTTTGTATCTAAGAAGGTTGTAACTTAATGCTTAGTTAAGCTTATAGCATACTAGTTAGCTGCTTAGGCCTGCTACTAGTATTATTGTCTATATTAAATATATAATTAGGCGTTTAACGTAGAGTAGAAAGTTCTATATGTATTTCTAGCTCTACTACGCTTAGTTCTTTATCTTTAGGGATTGTCTAAGCTTCTACCCCTAAAGTAGAATGCGCATTAAGTTCTACTATAGTATTATCTTCTGTAAAGAAAAGTAAGTAGTTTACTTCTTTGTCTAGTTTGTTATTAATTTAAAGGGCTGTAAATTAAGCTTCTAATTCTATTACAGAAAGCTTAACTACGCTTTCTATGCATACATTATAAAAGATAAACTTATTAAACGTTATATTTCTTGTTATTATAACTCTATTAAGGCAAGGAATCTATATTTAGTATATATTAAAGGCAGAGTATTTAACTAGATACTTAATATAGCCTCTAGGGCTTGTTTTATAGTACTATCTATTACAGCCTGCCTTACAATCTCTTTTAAGCAGATATATACAGCAGCTATATGCATAGACTCTATCCTAATTAGGTCTTAAGTCTACTGTATACTCTCTTATTAGTAATTAAGCGTTGTCACAGAACTAAGTGTCTAGAGTTTGCTGTAGTAATTTCCAACTAGTAGTTTAGCAAGAGCTTATATTATAAAGATATGCTGCAGCTTGTATGCTCTCTAACTATAGGTTTATAGGTAGGCCTGCGCTTGTGAGCATCTTAATCAAGCATAGCGTGATTAATTAGCCTGCTCTTTTAATGCTGCTGTTAGATTTATGCATATAAAGAGGAGAGTTTTCAAGCTTAATCCCTTGCATGCATGCCTAGCGTTAGAATATAGATTTGCCTGCTTGCTAAATTACAGCACTCTTATTGTTCTATATAAACTTGCATATTAACAGCCTAAATTGCTGTATAACCTAGCGCTTATAGTAAAAAAGTGTATTAAATACTGTTTCCTATGCTTTATTAGGGAGCAGATGTACTTATATTATCTTAGAGTATTTATCCTTAAATACTAGGAGCTAATTTATGCTATTATAACTAGGTAAGTAATCTTAGAGGTCCTAATGCACGCGCTAAAATAAACGTAGCAATGCGTGTTCTCTAGAGCGCCTAGATATAACTTAGTGTGCAAGCACTTAAGCGCAGACGTCACAGTCTTTACGCTTAATTCCCTTTATACGCACGTTCCTAGCATTTAAGTAGAGCTTCTTAAGCGCAGCTTTACTAAGATAGCCGGCTTATAGATGCTACAATTTAGAGGTATCTTCTCTTAGCTTTAGAGAGTCCTTGCTAGGCCTCTAGCGCTAAGAGCTTTATGTATATATATTCTAAGTATAACTGCTTGCAGCAATAATAGTAGGAGGGCTTAAGATTACAGTATTTCCTTAAGAGTTCTTTATATAGTTATTAAGGGGCTTATATTTAAGGAAGGTTAGGCTGAACTTCCTAACAAGCTAAGCTAGCACTACGCTTCTTTCTAATAGTCTATAGCGTAGTATATAATTGCAACTGTTAAGCTAAGCTCCCTTCTTATATAGAAGATCTGCTAAGACAATATTAACGTAGAAGTCCTTAATAACAGCTATATTGCTAAGAGTAAGGTCTGCTGTTTTAGCGCTATTATTACTATATAGAATCTTCCTAAGCATATATATGCCTCTTCTAACAATTAGATAGCCTATTGCTCCTGCCTCTATATATTCTCCTATTGTCTCTCTAAATAAGCCTAGCTTAAGCAGATTAATATTATTAATAAAATATATAGCACTATAGTTGTCTAATAGTGTGCTTAAGAAGAGCAGATGTTTAGCTTGTCTAAGCGCTATATAAATTCTAAAGTATTGCCTATAAAATTAGGTAATCTAGAGATCTATAATAGCGCTATTAAATCCCTTATTAGAAGGGTGTAGTTTCTTATTAAAGCTCTAGTTGTTTTGTAAGCTTAGTTCTATGCCTTCTGCTAATAGCTTTAAGCGTAAGTCCTTTTATTTATTGCTGTTATAGTAGTTCTTTATCTATATAATCTCTTTCTTAGTTAGGCGTATATAAAGTTTAAGACTCTAGTCTTCTGTAAGTATATAGCGTAGTCTTCTGTATTTCTAAGCGCTCTAGAGATAGAGGAGAGATAAATCCTTAGGCATACAAAAGCACCTCTTCTTCTTAGTGTTGTTTTAAGCGTTATTCTAATTATTACTGCTATTGCCTTAAGTATTATTATTAGCATTATTCTTATTATCTTTATAATCTAAGTATTCGCCTAAAGTAGTATAAATGCCCTTAGCTTTTAACTTGCTATACTTATTCTAAGCAAGGTAGCTATTAAATATATTACTAAAATCCCTAAGCATATAAGTCTCTAGTATTTTAATACTCTTGTTGTTTCTTATTATATTAATTAGAGTTTTAGCCTAGCTAGAATTATAGTAAGATCTAGCTGCCTTAAGGAAATTATAGATAGTAATAATACCCTAGATCTTAGCGATCTTTTCTATAGTAGCATAAGTAAAGGCCTTACTTTATTAGAGATACTAATTCTTAGGATTCTAATTTGCGCGTTAAGCATCTTTAAGGACTGCTCTATAAGCTCTATAAGCTTCTATATAAATGCTTAAATTGTTTAAAGCAAGCTGCGCCTTTAGCGCCTTAACTAGCTGCCTAAGAGTAAATTTAGGATTTATTCTCTCTAGCTTAACTATAGTTGCCTAATATACGCTTAGTTTAATTAAAACAGCAAACTAAGTATATACATAGGTTGCGCTCTTCTCTTTATGTAGCTAGTTAGCACGCTAATACTTATAGTCCTTTTGCATTTAGTTATATGCCTTAGTAACTATATAAGTTAAATTAGAGTAATAATATGCTTTATAAAGAACCTTAGCCTTTGCTATTATTAAGCGCTTAGACTTAAGGAAACTATTAGACTCCTACTCTAGTTAATTAGAGTCTATATAGTTCTAAATCTTCTATATTCTATAATAACTATATATTACATTATACTAATTCTTCTAATTTATAGAGAAACAAAGAAGCTTTGCTAGCGCTAAAATAGCGCCTGCTAGTGCAGTTAGCTTAGTAGATTAGCTTATAGTTAGCTTAGAACAAAAATAATAAGCATATAATATACATAAAGAATACTTAATGTGCTAGTAGAAGTTGCAGGAGTTAATTAACACCTCCTAGGCTTATAACTATTACACAATAGCAGTAGCACTAAGCTAGATATTACTTAGATAATAGTTAAAAGCCTTAAATTAATCTACAAAAGAGAGAATTATATACGCCCTTTAAATAGGTGCGCTTAGCTCCACGCTTTAGGTGCGCATTAACTTTATCCCGTGCGCGTGCGTGTCTATTAGCCCTAGGTGGGTATGCTAGGGCGCGTTGGGCATGCCGTGCCGTGCGACAGGACGGAGGGTTCGGCTCCACACCGGTGAGACCCCCTGCCCGAACGCCAAGATTTCAGACTTGGAATCCCTGCCTTCTGGTTCTTGCTGAGCCGCTTATATCACGAACCTACAGGCTACAGCTTACGAGCTCATTATAGGCTTCTTAGAAACTCATAAGGAGCCAGTGGAGCTTCCCCAGAACTAGGCCGAATAGTCTCCCAAGGGTCAAGAGCCTGGCTGTGCATAATTTTGATATTAACCTTCTCACCAAGGCTCGCGGGTATTTGGCCGAATTTATCATTTTAAATGGCGACAGAGCTTGTGTAGTGGCCGACCTCACGGGGGCCGACCATTTACTACTGGCAGTAGGTTCTACGGATCACTCCGTGATCACCCCCCCCTCTACAGATGCATCTCGTTTCTACTATTAAGTTGACGGCGCACAGCGTCTGGAATGAACCAGTTGACGCTCTGGCAAGGTTATTTCTTCTACTCTCGCCTGTTCTGGAATCCAACCTCGTGGGCAGGCATGGCTGTCGTCCACCCCTGCCCTTGAAGAGTCCACATATGTGACATATCACGCTGCATGTGGTGCAAGTGTCATTGCTCATGCTGGATGTACAGTATCGATTTCGCCCTGGGTGTTTTGAACCTTTAAAACACTGCCGTGCCCTGATGTCCGAGCCGGACGAGGCGACTCCCCCGAATACACGACATGTTTTTTGCTTTAGTATGTACCGCCACAAGGCGGCAGCCCTGGCATCTATTAACAACGGCTTTTTTCCTCTTACAGAAATGCGTGCTATGCATACCCCTGCGTCGTTTGACGCCATGTCACACAGACTCACAACAGGTTTACCCTTGGCTTCTCCGGCCTAGGGACAGAGAAGGTACGTAGCACGGTTGAGTCTCCCGATGTGATTTTGCCCGTTTCTCCTCCCTGGCCTACATGACGACTGTTTCGCTTCGCTGCTCTGAGGCATGAGCCATGCACCCTGCAACCAGCGGTCAGCTGTTCTGCCCTATCCGTGGATTATTCCTTACGTGGGGGCTACTACGACGATATTTTGGTCTTTGACCCCGGATTCCTGATGGTGTAATGATCTTGGGCGTGCAATGAATTGGTACACGCAGAGCTCCGGCGCCCTATCAACAGCCAACAGCCACTCACGTATCTACAAGTCCGTAGATCTAGATACTGGGGCATGAGAATTGGCAACGTACTACCGTATGCTGTTGTTTAACCGCGAAGCAGGGCTGACGAACGGAATTCCAATTGCAGCATTCTGTAGATCGATGAACACCTCCTCTCACCACGCGGCAAAGTTTCAACGCGGCTCGGTCGACAAAATCATGTTTAACATGTCTTTCGACGGCTCGTGTCATGTGTACCGAGAACTCTGTACAAGGTGACAGCTCTTTCACATGATGCTCACAGTTCTATCATATGGAGGGGGGCATATTTCTCCTTCTCCTCCACAAGCATAGTTATCATAAAGCACAGTGAACCTTGCCCTGGCAGACAAAGGGATATACTACTACGGAGTACAGGTCTAGAGGTATGTATGTCATGTACAAGATTAGTAGACGCAGCCTTTCCCTAACTTTAAATCCCAGCCGCCCAGAGACCCCCCTTTACGTCAAGACACTTCCTCCCAAACATTTCCTTGCCGACGCCAGCCTTATTGTTCAGCTTTGTGCAGTGAATAATGGATGGTCATCCCTGCTGGAGCCTTTTTGTATGAGTGACATTAACAGAATTCCAAATAGCGACCTTGCCTCCCAAGATACATCATAGATGGAGGACACGAACCGGACGAGTCACATTCAACTCGGGTTGTCTTCTACTTTCCCCAGAGCTCCACCCTCGTGCCGTTGCGTCTCGATAAACGAACCACACCCGTTCTGGGGCAGGCACGTTGGAACGGTCCAAAAAGTTGTTGCGGGCCACGTCCTTTCCAACATGTCATATATCATCATCCTTGTCCTGGACAGCAGCCAAAATGTGTTGTCGCCACCACGTTCCCATACGTATGTATGTACGGAGTATGCAGCTCGGGTGATGCGTCACCGCTGGGTGTCGCTTCTTACGGAGCACTACGGTACCTTTGCCGCTCTTACCACATGGAAATGACCTTGCTTTAGTGCCTGTATGATTTTCCCTTTCCAGCACGTGTTGACGAGTCGTCTTTCATCTCTGAGCTTGGCAGACTGTTCCAGTACGCCTTGCAAGGGTTGGTGGTGGCATAGGTGCTGCGCGTATGAGTACATACAGGTGTATGGGGCAGGGGCCCTCTCCTTTGATCTAAAAACACAGATTGTGCCTAACGGTTCTTGCAGCCACAAACTGCTGGTGAGAGGGTAAGAGATCGAGCTGTACAGGGTAAAAAAAAGGAGGGTGGGGGAGAGTGCCGTGGAAAGGACTTGCCGAAGAAATTTGTTGCACAATATTGGTCCCAGCTAGCCCGCGCGGATCCCCCTTCTGGAACATCTTTACTCCTGAAAGGCTGAAAAGCGGCTTGGTCCAGTTCCTTGACGCAGTCCTTGAGCATGACGAGCAACTGGAGAAGGCTGAGCCAGAGCGTTTACTTGGCTTGCGGCGAGTCACGACTCACGACTGGTCTGGTGTATCTTGCGAGTAACGTCTCGATGCGGCGTCGTTGGCTGGTGCCTCGTCCCTTGCCCAGGCATGTCAAAAATGTTGAGGGCCTGGGCATCTGAAATCAAGCGGGCTCGCGTGCCGCACTTCCAGATCCGTCTCATGGCGTCGTGAACGGCAATATCTTGGAGCCGTAAGAAGTGGTACAATGGGGGTTATGCCCCTATTGTCAGGTTGAAGGCATCCAGAGAGCGTATCCGAGGCTGGACTTGGCCGTGTCCTCAAGGCAATGAATGTTGCCATGTAGTCTCGGCTTGAATGGAAGCCAGACAAGGTGTCGACACTGCCAGCGGAGTCGATGCCACGCCCAATTTTCATCGTCGGAGCTACCACGTCCAGGATTGGAAGCCAATCCCGAGCGATGCTTCCAAAGGCGCGAACAGCTCATTATTCATCCACAGAGCACAGAGCACGGGATAACAAGATCAGCCATGCGCCTTGGTACGCAGCTTACTCGACGTCGGAGAGGACAGAGGACAGACGTGTCCCAATGACGAAACAAGGTCCATACCGCCGACCGGGACCCTCTGCTTCTCTACGGACTACGTCAACGGATGCATGTACTCCGTACGTGTACGTGGGCAACGTTCATCCTGAGTCCCGAGTCCTGACAGTGGTCCCATACATCATCGGCCCTGTCTGCACATGCCGTGCGACACGAGCTCTTGGAATCCTCCCTTTCCATGGCGGCACTCCCCCCTCATCAGCAACGTGATTTGATTTGTAGAGGTGCGCATGTCGTGCAATGCCGCATGCTCGTCGTCCCGAGAGGAAGTCTCTCCGGTCCCGATCAGTCCTGCGCGGGCCGCCCTTCCCACGGGCGACGAGGCCCCCCTTGCGACTTGTTGGCGAGAAAGCTCTCGTCGGGCAGTCAAGACTCGAAGCCCAGTGAGCCGGCCGCGCGCTGGCTGGTGAGAACTGCGGCCGATGCTCGATGTGCGGAGCCCCTGGGATGATATCCTGGAGGCGTGGTCTGTGGCCGACCCGACCCGTCCCGGACCCGGACCCGGTCCTCGTCCTCTCGGACAATGACTTGCCTGACTTCCCCGAGACGCCTGCATGAGCGCGATGCGAATCTGGCGCTGCCGTCGTTGTTTGATCACCGGCAGGGGCACCATTGCCGGCGGTGTCTCTCTCTGGGACTTGGGACTCTGGCAAGCCTCCTCCAACACCCCGACACACGGGCGCACATGGGCAGGATACATCTTTGCCCTATTCCGTACTGCGCCGGGATGTGTGGCTGCCCTCGTCTCTCCCGATGGATGCGTCGCGAGTCTGCGTGGACGGACCCGGCCACATGTCGGCGTGGGACTCGATTTGTCGCGGCGTAATCTGCACCAAGCCATCGTGGCTAGACCGACTATTGATTTGATCGACGACGACAGGAACACGACCCCAGACGAGTCGCGATATGTGCTTGCAAACGTCAGAAAAGTAAAATGAAACCGAGCAACCTAGCTATCCAAGTCTAGTTTAATATCAGGGGTATCGATTCCAACCATGCCAAACGCCAGCAAACTGCACAATCACGCCCCGTCGTCGGTCCCATGATATACTTCTCGCCGGCAGAGTGATCCAAAGCCACCGGGTCAGTTTCCAGCGGCGAGAGCCATCGTGACCGCCGGGCTCAGAGCGATTCTGAGCCCGCAGCTCACAGCCCATGGCGAGTCACACACTCCTCCCCATGTGTCTCCAAGCAATCCAACGCACAAACCCTGGTCCCGCACTTTAAACACCTGACGCGTCCCCAATACCCGCAAACCTCGCAAAACACCCTCCTCGGATATCTGTCGTCCACGGCCCCCAACGTCTCGAGATACGACAACGGCGGGTGCGCTAACAATCTGCGCAGTTCCGAGTCGGACGGCATCTCTGGCACGCGAGACACGAGCAGCGGGTCGTCATCGCCGGGGTGCGGTGCGGGCGGCGCTTTGAACGGCGGCGGCAAGACAGGAGGCAAGTCGTCTGCCATGACAACGTCGTCATCGTGCGTAGAATTCTTGGGCGTAGACGTCGCGGTGTCCCTCTTGCCGGCCGCGGGCCGTTTGCTCGCGTTGGAAGATGGTTGGGCCTCGAGGGCTTGTAGAGCGAGGTAGTCGTCGAGGTGGTTCGCAAATGTCTTTTGGGATTGCATTACTTTTCGGACGTTGGGGGTGAACTTGGTTTGCGCTTCATCTTGTCAGTCTCCCCCCCTCTCACGTGGCCACCCAGTGGGCCGAGTCGCTCAGACGTACTTCGGCCGCCCTTCGCGGGCAGGGGGATTGTGTTATCCTTTGAGCCGTCCCTTTCCAGGGCCTCGACTTCCTTCCGCATCTTGGTCTCTTGTCTGGCCGTCAAATCACCCAGACTTGGCCCTCCACCGGTCGGATTGCGCGCGCGTTTCCTGTTGGCAGGCTGCATGCCCGCGGATCCGGGGCCCATGGCCGTGTCCGGCACGTAGGCCCATCCCGGCGCGGATGTTGTTTTCGCGCTGGCGAGCTCGATGACGCCAAAGTTGTTCATGCTCCCGTGCCTGGCTGGGCCTGGCGCCAAGTGTCGGGCTGGAAGGAAAGAGATGGAACTGTAGCGGGGGAAAAACAAAGAAGATGGATCGGGGAAAAAAAAAAAAAGAGGCCCCCTATCTTCCCTATCTCGTCCCTACGAGAGACCGGACCATTCAGTGTTAAACGGAAGGTGCGTGGCGTGCACGCCTGCCAGGCGCCCTTTCCTTTCCACAGACAGCTCCGTCCGAGCCCGCCAAAACGTCGGGACATGGGATAACCCGCCACACTCAAAGCTCTCCTTCTCCATCGCAGCCCACCCAATCACGCGGCGCCAATTCAGCCCGCCTCCGACCGTCCAACCGTCCAACGCCTGCTTGCTTTGCTTGCCGAAGCAGGCTCAGCGAAGCACAGGACCTCACTGCCAGCCTCTCCGCCGCCCGATGCCATCCCGTCTCGCCCAGCCCTCGCCACCCACGACGACTCCGCAAGATCCAAACCTCCCACCATGTCTGGAGCTTCAAGAATCCTCCTGGCCGGCACGACGCGAGCCCTGGGCGCGCCTCGCGCCTTCAGCACGTCCGCGAGACGGATGGCCGACGCGGCGCCTCTCCCGCCCAAGAAGCCCGTGGGAGCTTTCCGCGCAGGGTGAGTCCTCCCGCCTCGGGGACCTGCAGCCTGCGGCGCGCATCCATCATGGTTTGCGGCCGGGCTCTTTGCAGCGGAAGCTGACTGGCACAGACTCCTCGGCTTCCTGGGCGGATGTGTCCTCTCCGGCGGCGCCGTCTACAACTATCTCGTCCAAGAGTTCAAGGCCGCCAACGACATGCTCTCCGAGGACATTTACGTTTGTCACGCCCCTTCCCCAGCTCCTCTCACTTGCATCCGCGCTGTCGACGTGTCGCGGTGACCCCGCGCCGCCTCGGGGCTTCGCATTGCAAGCCATGTCGCTGACTTGTTGCAGAACCTCGAAGCTTCCGTCACCCGCTTGACAAACTATGTAAATTCTCTGGAGCAAAGAACACAGGACAAGAAATAAAAAGGAACAGCTCCGTCGTGGCTCCATGTGCAGCTGGGATGTCGACAAAGAAAGAGGAGAGAAAACAAACATGTCGTCGCTGCCCCGGGTTACTGCTGGGCCGTCTCATGTAGCGCCAGTTGCTAGGCATCGGTGCGCTTGTAACATCACAGTTGATATGCATATCCAAGTTTAACATGTCCAAAGACACGGAGTTCATGTGCAAGCAAGGGATTGTGACGACGTTGAGCAAATGCCAAACACTATGATTTCAATCCGGCAGCGTCCGTAAACATGACAGAAACTCCAAAGCCTTGATACTCAAGCTGAAGCTTTCAAAACCCACCCCGGATATCATAAAGGGCCCCCCCTTCGTTTTTAAACCAGTACATTGCTCGTCAAATTTACAGCTCATCGTGATCCTCGGATTCCTTGTCCTCGGCCTTTTCTTCCTTCTTGTCCTTCTTGTCCCTCTTGTCCTTCTTGTCCTCCTTGTCCTCCTTGTCCTCCTTGTCCTCCTTGTCCTCCTTGTCCTCCTCCTCTGCCTTCTCGGAAGCGGCGGGGGCAGCCTCCTCAGTGTCCTCCTTGATGGAGGCGGCAGCCTTGTACTTGCCGTTCTCCTTGATGAATTCCATCAGGTCCTTAACAGTGCGGGGGCCGTTGTAGGTGATGGGGGCATCCAGCACGCCAGCGGCGTAGAGCATGATGGTAGGGAAGCCGGCGATCTCTTCAGGAACGTCATTTGCGGTGGCATCGATCTTGGCAATGGCAACTTTGTCATGGTCTGGCGACTCACGGTAGGCCTCGGCGAGTTCCTCATAGAGGGGGGCTAGAGCCTTGCAATGACCACACCAAGGGGCGACGAACGCAACAAGGGTGTCCTTGTCTTTATTGCCCACGACCTCTTTGAAATTCAAGGCGACAAGTTTGACAACAGGGCCGTCCTGATCCTCGGGGATGGGCTCAGACTTGATACTGGGCTCAATCTTGCCGGCTGTGCAGTCATCAACAAACTTGGCCAAGTCGTCATGGACAATCTTTTTGTCCTGGTCGTAAGGGAACTTGAACTTCTTAACAGTGTCGTGGATGGCAAAGGCAGGGAACTTGTCGGTCTTGAGGTTGAGGTTCGCAGCGTGAGCGCCGAAAGCCTTGGCGTCGATGGTGGCAAAGTTGATCTTGCCCCTGTACTTCTCGGCGATGGGCTTGAGCTCGTCGGAGAGACTCTCGCGCTCCTCTTGGGTCTCAGCGAAGATGTAGGCGAGGGGAATACCGGCCGACATATAGTCAGCGTAAGTCTCTTGGCCAACCTCTCCAATGAGACGGGTGCCGGCGGTCTTGACAAACTTCTCGATATCCTCAGCCTCAAACTTCTCCGTGTGGATGTTCTTGCCCTCGTCAAAGGACTTGTACACAACAAGGGAGGGGACTTTGACTCCCTCGGCCTTGGCAAGAGCGGCATCGTCTGTGTAGCCGAATGTGTACTTGGCACGGAGCTTCTTGGCGACACTGGTGTAGGTCTCCAACAAGGCCTTGTCATCAGTATCAATGTAGGCGACAACAACCACGTCGCCGGTCGTCTTGAACTCCTCGAGGGTATCCGCGGTCAGGTGAGAGACGGTAGGCATCGACTGCTTGATCATGTAGGAGGTGATATCAGGCGCCTTGCGCTGGCCCTCGTAGGGAGTGACATCGTCGAGGCTGTGGAAAACCAGAACAGTGGGATAGCCCTGGACATCGTACTTCTGGCAGAGGTCGGCCTCCTTAGTGCAGTCAACCTTGCCGAGCTTGATGTCCTTGCCCGACTCCCGCAAATTGGTGGCAGCCTTCTCGAACTCGGGACCGAGGGCTTTGCAGTGTCCACACCAAGGAGCAACGACTAGAGCGAGGCTCGCGTTAGCACATGAAGGTTATTTGGGGGCGCAAGAGCCAGGGAGTTGCCACGCTGGAGAGTCTGGAGAGACTGGCCCTCTGGCCAAACGGACCATCAATGGAGGGCAAGGAATCAACTTACACTCCACCATACTCAGGGGGTTGCCCTTGACGAAGTCGTTGAAGGTCTCCCCGCTCAGCTCGGTAACATCGGACTTGTCATCAGCAGCAGAAGCCAGGGAGGCAAAGGCGGCCAACAGGCCATAAGCGACACGCTTGTACTGCATAATGTGTGAGTGGTGACGAAGGCGGGCTGGAAGTATACTACACAGGCCTGGATGTGAATGAATGAGCAAAAGCGAAAGAAAAATAAAACGGCGGTTTTTCCCGAGGGCCCAGGATCAGCAAGCCACGATGGATTGAGAAGAGGCTGATGGGATGGGGGTTGTGGGCGATGGAAGGGGAGGAATCAAGAAGCTGTCGGAGGATGATGGGATTGAGGTTTTGTATCTTCAACCCAGGCAGGACACTGGACCTGAGAAGAGGCGGCTCGAGTCCAATTGAACAAGTGTCCCTTTTCCCCAAGGGACCACAGCTGTGCTCGCTGCTTACTTAGCTAGTCCATACAGCCTTGAACCGCTCCAAAGCACATGCATGAGTGGGGCCACTTCAATGTTGACACTAGGAGCTTACACCTATTACGGAGCAGCAGAGTACGCACATGTACATGTACATGTACCAGACTCAGAGTCTGTGTCCTCCGTGATGCCAGTCGAACCTCTGCTGCTGCTGCGGCTGCGGCAGCACCTCAGCCCTCCCCAGCCAGCGAGTTACGAGTTACCCCGTATTGTGTGTTTGCCACTGTTTGTTCCACTGCGGGGCACGGCCAGGGCTCGGCGTACCTGAGAAGTATGCATGTCAGTTTCTACTCCAGGTACGTACGTACGGAGTACTCAAGTAGGTACTCAAATAGGTACCTAGGTACTTAAGCTCTCAAGTACTCCGTAACGTGTCCTGATTCATGGCTCAAACTTGCGATTAATAATGATTCAAGCCCACCGCACCCGCACCGCACGGTCAACCGACCTCCACGCCAGCCAGCTATCCGTCACCATGCCGATTTATCATCATTGACTGACAGACGCTTTGTCGTCAGCTCAGCGTTTCTTGATGCCTCATCCTGTATGCCTCACGTCCTCTGTGCCATGTGCTTGGACTGACTTATTGGCTCAGCCTCTTGTGTGCATGAACAGGGCATCCAGGTGCATTCCACATTCCACCATTTGAAACCGGTGCGTCCAGTTGGTTGACGCCATCCAAGGATTTCGCTTTGCCCCAGCTTCAATGGCCCTCGGGCTGCTATCCACGCTTGTACGTGCGCCTCTTCGATTTTCCTTGCCCTACAAGCAGCGCCTCGAAAAGTTACCACTTCGATACTGTCTCTGTTGCCCCGATCGCCCACGTTGGAATGCCGTCGCTGCTCTGCTCCACCGGGCGAGAGTCGCCCTCGAAACTGTCCAGCTAACTGTTGATGGACCTTTGGCCCGAGCTTGTCTTATGTCTTGTTGCCCCACACCTACGGGACGTACCATGCATGATGGCGGTACGGAGTATCGCCTGCGGTGACACCGACCCACGAGCAGCAGAACGAGACTGCCGGAGAGAACAGGTGGCCACAATCCCAAGGGCTCTACGCGCTCCGCTAGCAGGTTCGACGTCAACCTACCCGGGCCTCGCGGGGTAAAGCGGCCGCTGTTTTGCATGTTCACCTGCCATCTCACTATATAGCCTTGCCAAGCGGCCAAGCAGGCAAAAGTTTAGCTGGCACACCTGCTCATGGCTAAACCTAGGTGCCTTGCTAGGCAATATGTGCCGGTGCAGCATCCAGCCCATTATGGCTGCAACGCCCAAGGGGTTTT
This sequence comes from Metarhizium album ARSEF 1941, assembly GCF_000804445.1. NCBI lineage: Eukaryota > Fungi > Ascomycota > Sordariomycetes > Hypocreales > Clavicipitaceae > Metarhizium > Metarhizium album. The sequence continues at coordinate 129,669 of NW_024467614.1, read as the reverse complement.
TTTTCCCTTTCTTCTCTTCTAGTTAAGGACGGGCCTCACAGGCGTCTGCACGTGAGCATTACTAGTATTAACTACATACTTGAGGGGAAGAGGGAAGAGGGAAGAGAGAAGGTTCCTCACTTATACTCTGTGTCCCCGACGTGCATCCGAAGAGTATCCCACAGGGCGCCGCCGGGCTTGCTCTACAACAGCAAGTAGCCTTTATACCACTAAGGGTCAAAAATCCAAGGTGAGAAAGATAAAACTCCCATTTTAAAAATCACACTCTCGTCTTGAAACCTCGTTTCCAATAAATTCGCAGTGAAACCTGTAGAGTTGAGACAGGCCGCCCGCCATACTTGTACTAAAAACGAACAGTAGGGCGCGGCAGCAGGGCTGACGGCAAAAAAGCGGGTCATGACAGGTCCAAACCCCTCCGAGCAGAGCAGTTCACAGTTCACAAAACCAAGGCCCTAACCCTGCACGAGCCTTGGCATCCAGTGGCTTGCGCACGCACCAATAGGGTGTAAGAGGCACGACGAGGCCGCTCGTTCCTCATTTGCGCACTGTCTTCGCTCTGGACTATGGAGTCTGGACTCTGGACGGCAGCAAGTTCAACCACAAGGGCATGCAGATGGGATACTTCAACAAGGCCAGGCGGCTCGCAGTGTACAGATGCTTCTACAGAGGGGCGAAGCGACACGGTAGGATTGGATATTGGATGGCGAGTCTGCAGGGAGAGCCAGAATCGCCTCCATTCCAAGTACCATGACTCCACGAGCAGTAGCCACGCCGCCTCCTCTAGCAACGTGCCGACACGTCTTGTCCGCGGAACAGCTGGTGCTCGTGGCCCACGGTACGCTGGTGTATTGTGCTTGCTGCTGCCTGCTCATGCTCAGGATGAGCCTGCCCACCTGGGCCTTGTGTAAACGGCACACGGCCTCCCCATGGATGGCTCGCAAAGGTGACGGGCTGTGCTGGAGTTGATTGCGGATACATGGGCGGACCAGCATGGAGGCTATCCCCTAGCAAATTGGGCGGCCGGCCAGTTGCTTCTCAGCTGTTGATCACGGGCTTGCCTGATGTATGCGATGCAGGCTGCAGACGCTCAACGTGATTTGTTGCCTTATATTCATATGCATTGATTTCAACAGCTACACTCACTATTGAGCCAGTCTTCACTGCGCTTACAACGATGAAATGTACAACAAGCGGCTTCCTTTACCAGATGTAGTGGCTTATGTGCTCTGCGAAACCTCCAACAACTTCTCAAAATTGGGCGTGCCGAGGCCAGTGACAGGGTTCCATCCCTAGTCAGACATTAGCAAAAAAGCCCAGAAAAACGGGCAAGGACGTTTGAGGAAACTCACCTCGACAGCCTGAAATCCCTGTCCATTGATGTTCCGGCAACCATTATTGGAACCGTGAGTGATGGACGTCAACGCGGAAGCAGCACGGCTATACAGCCACGGGTTCAAGAACCCCAGAGGCTTCTTGCCGCTTAGCAAGCGATCGCTGTTTAACAACTGCACAATGCTGGCAAACACGGGGGAGGCGGCACTCGTCCCTCCGACACGGACAAAGGCTCCGCTCACGACAATAGGAAAGTTGGTGGCGAGAGCAGAAACATCGGGGTACGCACGGCCAGAGCTGTTGAAATAAGGAGTCTGACTCTGGTGCGTCTGGTCATTCCTCAGCCAGCCGTTCACGGCATCCGCCTGGTAGCTGGGTTGAGGGAAAAGCTCGGAGAAGCCGCCCCCGGAGCCAGACCAGGCGTTTTCAGGCCCCGTGCCATCTGTGCCGCCAACGGTGGTTACCCAAGGGCAGGCGGCTGGGAATGCGGTTTCGAATTTCCCTCCCGGGCAGCTGCTGCCGACGCCAGTGTCTCCCGAGGCGACGAGGACGGAGACGCCGCGGGCGCCAAGCTTGGAGAACAAGTCGCAGCATTTGTTGGCGTAGTCGTTTGGTACCGTGTATTCGATGTCGCCGTAGGAAATCGAAATGGTGTTGGGGAGGTCTTCATCAGACAAGCCCAAGAGATACTGGAGGAATTCAAGGTACGGCTCGTTGTCGGACACGTTGCCGTTGGTGGGGGGTGAACCGCCAGTGCTGTAGAACACGTTGGGAATCTTCTCGGTGATGGCTCGGGCATACTGGACATCTAGATTGGCTTCAATGCCAGGGTTATTCTCTTGGCAACTGCCGTTGTTGACGGAAACACAGGAGAAGCTCTGGTCTGTGTTGTTCTGCGTGGCTTCGCGCTTCATGAATGTAGCCAAGTCAGACTGGCTTGCGAACTGGCGAATGAAGCCAGCGATTCCCATGCGGCCGTTGGAGTACGCCTTGGCACTGCCGTAGCTGTACAGTTGCGACAGACAGGATGGGTTGCTAGTTCCGCATGACGCTTGGGTATTTGTAGCGTCGCCAAGGGATGTTTGCGTGAGACGACTGGATGTCATGCCGAAGTATGTCGTGGGCTGGACGACGTCAATGTGCTGCTTGAGGTTGTCTGGCAGGCTGTATTGGAGCGTTCTCATGATGACCTCTCCAGAACGTTGGGAAACTGTAGAATGTGAGTGTCGATTCATCAATTTGTCTGTGTCTCACTGAGGGACAAGGGGGGCATACCGAATGGGCTATATTCAGCATGAAGCAGCTTTTCAACGTCGGCAACACTGGCGTGGACGAGGATGTTATCGCCTGTGCCATCTAGCTCTGCGGCGTCACCCAGACCTGCGTCCTTGAGCCATTCCTGGACTGTCTGGACAGATTCAGGCGTGGGCGCTAAGAACTTGTCTGCCTCGTCCTTGGCGAGGTGTTTCCCGTACAGCTTGTTGCCAGGAGTGGCAATCTGAGATGAGTTAGCAAGGAAATTTCCCTCTCGGGGGCAACGTCAAGGTTCCTTGCTTCTCCCCCCTCTCAACATACCTTCATAGCCAAGTCCTGGAACTCTGAAATGCGCGGCTGCGCTAAATGAATACGCAATTTCATCCTGGCACTGGTCTTGTCGACGTTGACATCATGCTGGGTCCATCCTTGAGGGGCGTTGGAAAGCTTCTGGACAATACTGGCTTGCGAAGCCGGCATTGCGAGGGTAGATGAGGACAAAGCCGCAAGGGCCCATAGTGCTCGAAATAGAGGCATTGACATGTTGCCATGAACACTTGTGCCAGTTCACAAGACGCTGCCCAGGTCAAAGCGGGCTCCGATAAAGTTGAGATGTGAGAATGCTGAATATATAATGTTCAGACTGGTTCCAGATCCCAACAAGCGAGTCCCCCCAGAGACGGTGAGCGACTTATTATTTATGTCTCATTGATTGTCTGTCCGCCGAGTCAACCAGTGCAAGAGTCTCTCTCTCACTTGTCTCACCCATCAGTTTCCCCACAGGATGCAACAAAGAACCTTGCATTACCCCTAATCAGGAAGCTGGATCAATCCGGCTCTACGATCGGTATCATTTGCGACGAGGCACCTATATGTCGGTTCATGTTGAACTGCGACCTGACGCTAGGTCTGCCGGCATATTGCTACCACTGACAAATGCATTCCGGGCCGGCGGGGATGACCGGCAAAATATAGGTTATCGAGGCACAGAATCCGATATGGCCTAAATTGCTCGGTAATCGTCCTTCCGTTGAAAGGCTTCACAAAGCTTCGCGCCACTTGGGCGTATTCAATGACTTGGTACGCCGTACAATGGCAAGCTTTGAGTGACCATCTGTGTCGCGCCGTGATAGGCACTGACTGACTGGCCTTCCTTGTGTGACCCGGACGGTGTCGCGGAAGACCAGACGCTTCATCTTCCTACCAGATCGGGTCAAGTCGCGATGTTGTTCCGCTTCCATGGCAACGCTCGTCACTCGCATGAGACCCTCAACGGGTGTGGTTGAGCGAATGAGTAGAATGTAGAAGTTCGATCCTCGCATCCGTTCTCCACGTCCCTTATCGCAGTGGACTTTCCATTCTTGGAAGGACGCTTCGTTATTGCGTCGGCAGTGGCAGTGTCGGCATTGATGGTAAAGCCAATTGCCCCGGGCCGCAGGATGGATGCATTGCATGGGGCACGATATTCGCCTTTTGCCCAGCCGTGCATGTACCCCATAGTAGCACGGTAAATGTTCTGGTGCTCTGCTGCACAGCATCAATCCCCATGATTCAAGCTCGTGTCTCCCCGTCTCCCACCCCTGATATAGACATAGTTGACATTGGCGCATGCGAGTTGCCGGACTTCCGACATTCATTCCGGCCCCGACATGTCAGGCCTGCTCGGACCGAACACAGCCGACACTGGTAGGGAGTCGTAGACGTTTACTCGCGATGCATCGGCAGTTCTTTCGTTGGGGGTATGATGCTGTACAATTGACATTGTTCCGTGGAAAACGGAAATGCTGGCTGGCTGTAGAGTCCATAGCCGGCGGGGTGACGGCGGGGCCAAAGGCGAGAAGATTGGTTGGGATGAGATGCCGTGCGCACCTTCCCAATTTAGAATCAATCTTCCTTCGCGTCCCGCCGCCGTTGATGGCGCGAAAGAAATGACACCCAGCCCGTGGCTAGAACGCGCATAAACACCCTCCTCTGCTACGACTTCATGATATGCTCTCAAGGTGTGATTCTATTCCGTACGAGAATGCAAAAACGCACTCATCCGCATCTGTCAAACGGCTGTCCCCCAGCCCACGGCCAATTCCAAAACGCGGGGAACCCCTTCACACTTCTCTCAATTGCGTCGGCTCCTCCTCGTCGGAACCAATAGCACTTTCTCGATGGCGGCAGAGGTCAGGTTAATGGTTTATGGCCGATCTTGGCTGGGTGACTCAATGTGCTTGAAATAGTCTGTGGCCCAGCCGTTTGGGAAGCAGGCAATCAGTCTTTTCCACTTCCATCGTGGTTGGAACCGTCGACTCGTTGCAGCTACTGTGGAAAGAATGTCTGTCTTGTGTACAGCACGGAAATTTGCCGTCATACCAGATGGCCGGCGCAGAACCTATGTGCCTACTACCTCCAATAAGTCCGACTTTTACTACATCAAATGCCGAATAGCAGCCAAAGAAAATCTGTCTAAAGTCCCATGTCGCTCAAATGTCTATCTGTCCGGTATTCTTCTACTCTACATCCATTTGCTTACACCATCACTCGAGGTGAGGTTTCGAAGCCTGCCGGTGATTATTTGGACTCATCCCAAGTGGGCTTCATCTTCCATCGCTGGTTCTCAGTGCCCTCTGCGAAAGGAACGCCGAGCTCGAATAGTTTGGTAACAACAGCTGAGAAGTCCTTGAAGAACAAGTCGTTATCCTTGGCATACTTTTCGGTCCAGGGCTTGAACTTTTTGTCCTGAACGAGGACCATGTCGGTGGGAAGCATCATGAGAGTCTTGGTAGTCTTGTCCTCGTACTGCGCCGAACCTGTCAGCAGATCCCTCACAAAAAAACGCGAGACACCTAGAGAGACATCTCCGTCACATACCTGCTTGGGACCGTTCCACTTTTTCCACTGCCACTTCTCCTCGAGTAGCAGACGATAGTAATCGTTGGTTAGGATAGTGGGAGAGAAAGTCCACGGACCAGTGAATCCGGATCGATCGGTGTGGCAGCGACCAAGAGCGTGAGCACCAGAAAGGGCAACAATCTCCTGATCGTTGAATCCCATGCGGTAGAAGATGTTGCGGAGATGGTCAGCACCCTGGGTCGCATCGGGGAGACGACCGTCAGGAGTGCAAGCAGCGATGTCACGGTCAGAACGGCCAGGGCGGTAGGGAATATAGGGGCCCTGCATCTCCTGGATGGCGCAAACACCACCGAGGATCCAGAGGTCAGAGTAGCTTATCCAGGGGAATTTGGCTAGCGAGGAAGTCAGCCCTCAGTCTGATCTTGGATCAAGAGCCACAGGATTAAGGTGCACAGAGGCTATTGAATCAGTGCGGATTTTTTTCTGTCCCATTTGCTTACCCTTGACAGGCTCTAAGAAGTTACGGGCGGCAAGAAGACCAGCATTTGCACCATGGTCTGACTCGGGGGCAAACCGCATCGTGGCACCATTACTACCACCAGTGCCAGTTTCCTTATCAAAGGTGCCGCTGGCGTGCCAAGCGAGACGCAGCAGCACAGGACCGAAGCTACCGTCGTCATAGTCGTCCCTTTCCTCCAGGCGGCCGGCAATCTCGTCATAGACTTTCTGGTAATCGTCCTTGGTGGGATTGACGATATTGCTAGAGGCGGCGGAAGGAGAGCCAGAAGCAGTGTAGTACCAGGTTCCGAGACCGCCGGCAACAGCACCAGTCAGGTACCACAACGTGGAAGGGCCCTTCTGAGGAGCAGGGTCAGAGGAGTACCACCTGCGACCCTGCTGGCGGAAAGCCTGGCGAGGAGCAACGGCAAAGGCGTTACGGGCGGCGGTTCGGGTTGCCACGCGGGCGAACTGGCGAGTAGCGGAAGCCATCTTGGGAATGTCAGCACGGAACATGTCCTTTGGACGAAAAAAGAAACCAGTGTGCAATGATGAGCGGCACAATCCAAGGTGCGGGTTTTGCTTACCTTTGCCAATCACGATGAGCATGAAAGGGTTGTTTGGGAAATGAAAGAAAAAAAAGAAGCGAATGGAATTGCAACGCAAAGTGTGAAGAAGAAACCCACGTTGCCGGGGCCGAGGGTGACAAAGGACAAAAGGCCAGGCCACTGCCGATTCCGTTTGAAACAAGTTTAAAGACGACGACCGTCAAAGCAATCTTGAAGGGGTTCTTTGGAAATTGAAGCACTCTCAGTGGTGGGCTCGCTCGCGTGCGTGCAGAGCAGAGTGGATTATCACCCTCTTTCTCTCCACAGGCGGATGAGCTGATATCAAGGTTCGCAAATCCACCGTGGACGGAGCAAGGGTACTGGTCGAGGCTTTTAAATTGCTCGCATCGCCTCTGTTTGGATCTTGAAGTCCTGGCGCCAGACGGGCTAAACTAAAACTATCGGGGGCGACGGGCCGACAGGCTTGCGACTGATTGACGACGCTTTCTATTCGACCAGGTCTCACGGTTCCAAATCTATCCTTGCAGGCACGTGTGAATGCCAACCCCCATCGGCAACAACCAATAACAAACATAGCCGAAAACCGGGCAGCTCTACTCCGTACCTGATATCTGGTGGGTGTTGGTGAGGCACACGGTTCTCGTGTTAGTCAATTGCCGCGGTGTTTGTGACCCGAATCAGAAGGAGCGCGGCGCACAGATACACTTGCAAATTTCGAGCAAACGCCGTCTGAGTCAAAAAAAATAAAATAAAATAAATGCGACGATACGGTCACTCCACAGCCAGCCTGTGAGGTCCACAAATTCCGTCATGGTCCAAGTTAAACAGGCATTCCCCCGAGTTGCTAGCCAGGTTGCACGCTGGCTTCCCAACGCTCTGCCGCTGAAAACAAGCCTGGCCTTCTCTCGTTGTAGTGTTGGACAGTAGCGGACAGCCCGTGGCAGAAGAAAGAAACGTCGCTAGACCCGGCTTTTGGCCATTCATAAACAACCGAAATTCTCCTTGTCCATGGACAACACATTCTGTTGTTTGCTTTCAAGGGGTTGACACAAGTAAGAGAGGGTCCTGAACAGCCAATCAAACATCAAATCGACAACTCAGTGCGAGCCAACGTTCAGATCGGGTCGAAACGGGGGTTGGATAGCCAATCATATCACAAGACCTTGCCACCACCACCCCCCCAACCAAATTACGACGACGAGTCCACGGCTCTATGAGACTTTGAAACTTGCATTCCGCATAACCAAAGCTCCAACTCCAGCCAGTCCTCCCACAGCAGCCAAATAGGCCGCAATAAACATCCCGATCCTAGGTTCCTCAAAACTTCATTTCCAAATCCAGTCGGTCTTCTTGCAAAGCTGATTAGCCTGCAATCAACGCGCCAATAACTGCGGCCGATCCTCTGGCCAGACGGCCCGAGATGACCAACCCGGGCATGTCACTCAAGTACCCAAACATGAGACACTATCACTAAGAGTTGCGCACCCAAGCGTGAATTCTGTCAGCCCTTTCCCTCCTCGCTTGCGGGGAATCTTCTGTACATGATGGTCCGCGAGCACCTTGGCCACGGCTTTGTCGTTGACGGAGGACACGGAAACATCTCTGCTAGAGACCTAGGAGTGAAATCCTCCTCGAGTAGGCTGGATATTGCTGTTGGCGCATCTGGAGGAATCCACATCATCGAGAGAGCCGGTGTCGATGTCTTGGTCTTGGGCCGAATTTGGTAGCACAATGCTCGGAACAGCAACTGCACCGTTTGTCGGCTTCGCCGTTTGCCACAACGCGCCGAGCTGGCTCGTCACATTCTGCATGGCCACATTCCCGCGCTTGTCCGAGAACAATACTGCCGTATTTTCACGCAGCGACTCCATGTTATCGGGGACTCGCAGGAAGGAGTATCCTTGGTTACGCCTTGCGGTGCGTGCGGTCCGCTGTCGTGATATGGTCTTTCGATGCAGGCGTCTATAGGATTCGTTTGTGGGGTTTCCTCGCTTGGGTCTGGTGTCTTTCTTGTGGCGGGTTTCGGTGCTGGAGGACGGCATCACATCCTCCATCTGGTCCCGATCGTTGGATGCATCGCCAGTCGGCTGACGGGTGTTATCAAACTGAACAGTCTCAACGTCGTCTCCCATCTCGCACCCCGCTTTGTAAGACGGAGGAGATTCTGTCTTGTTAGCGGCGACCCATGGCCCGGTAACTGTCGGAGGTCTGGACATGGTCGTCAATACTTGCTTCTTGGATGGGTGTGTCAGAGCATTCAATTCGAGCTTTTAACGTTCCTATCAGGTTGACTCTAGTCAAGGGAGGAAACGCGTTCGACGTGTGTTATAAAGGCGTGGTCAAGCGATGTGATGTGCGCGCATGGTGGGCAGCTTGGTTGCCGTGACGTCGTTGGAGAAACAGTAAGTAGGTCCGAAAGCGCGACCAGGGATGCTCCAATACTCAAATACTGATTCCTTGGCCTCTGGAGCCAGATGAACTCGGCCTGTTCTCTTCGTGCAGGACTGCCTGCTCATTCTCTGTTGAAAAGGCCCGCGGCTTGATCCCCAGGATTTCTCACACGACGACCGGTCCAGCCAAGGCCAGCCCAACACACTTGCCGCAGGACTCGAGATGACCAGAGCCAGGTGTGAATTCGTGCTCAAGCTGTTCGGCCTTGAGCTCGCGAGCGTGCTGCCATGGTTCAACAGCCTTTGTCTGCGATATCAATGACCGGCCACGTTCGGAACACATCCTGTGCTCACGACTCGACCTCCGTCACACGCATCACTTATAAACGTCATCAGCTACAACATGAGCAGGACAAACTCAATCATGTCCGCGAGGCTCACTCTCTTCCGGGTATCATGTGTGCCCTACCTTGCGCCCTGTCCCCATTCGCAGCCGTATCTGACGCTCCGGTCGACAAATCCACGATGGCTCGCACGGCCAGCTGTGCAAACTCGCACCTACAAAGCTCATCCTCCCAAGACCAAAACACCGCCCAAATACTCCATGCTGTCATTTCCCGCCAACTGCAGCCAGCCGCAACCGACCCCCCCCTCCCCCAGGCGTCCTCTAAGCACGGCGCCGGAACATCTGTCGAAAAACCGACCCGAGACTGCGCTTACTGCTAATCATCTTCCCTGCGCCCTCGCTCATGCCACGGCCTTGGCCGCCGAAGCATTCGATAACGCGGTCGTCGTATTGCTTGAGAAGCGGCCCGTCGCTGGATGCAAGCCACATCATGACCTGCAGACTGGCAGGCCTGCTCTCCCCGTCGTGCCGCGTGTCGACTTCGAACACGTAGAGTTTCTGCAAGTCTCCGAAGCCCTTCTTGCCGGTCACGTTCGTGAGATCCGTCAAACGGACGGATGCCTTTGGCGTTCTCGGAACCGCGGCGGCACTCTTTGTGCCTCGCTTCGCGAAGGCGTCTATCGCCAGTCAGTATGGGTGCGTCCAGCATCAGGGCCATATGCTCGCGTTACTTGCCCTTCACTCGTTGCATGTTGTTGGGCTGTGCTTCTCCCGAGAATCGCCCAGACCAGTGGGCGGCTCAAGACAGAACTATGTTGACCATGTTGGGCACTCTGCTGCTGCGACCGAGGGCGGGCATGGAAGTGTTTAAATTGTTCGGGTTTGCCGTCAGTCGCATTTGACTTTCCGAGCCCGGCCACAGTCAAGTGGTGCAACAAGGACACACAAAGACGGAGGCACCCGCTCGTGCTTGTTGAAAACTCAGGCGTTGTGCTTTGTGTTGCTGGCTCTCGTTACACAGGGCGATCCAGATCAAAGGACCAAGAAAAGTCTTGATTCGCGTCCAAAAGGGCGTCGTGCATGTCCTTCTCTTCAAGGCACCCGGCATCGTGCGCTTGCTGTTGTCAGACACGAGCCGCTGAGCGGCCCGAGGACGGCAACGCTGTTGGAGAATTGACTACGGAGGGTCTCTCTGAGACTTCTTGACTGGTGTGGTCGACACGGCGTCGTATTCCTGGTATTTCGAGACGGCCTCATGCCGCTTGTGCTAGCCGTCACATTCTGCCTACATAGCCAGTCTGTCATTGACGTGTCGGGAGCCAAGTGAGTGAGGGAGTGACGATCAGGCTTCAACAAGAAAGACCCCGTAGTCAGGTGGTCATGGCTACAAAAATGACCGTCAAAGAAACATCAGCCTTGGCCTTTGGGTGTCAAAAAGGACGGCTCTTTGTGCTTCCTTCGCATGTAAGCACGCTTGCGGCACGACGATGGAGATCGTCCATCTACTCTGCGTCTTTACTGACTGCGCATCTACACGACTGCCTAGTTTGCAGGTTTTTTGTTTTATTTCTTGTCAATCTTTCATGTCGGTATTTCACAGAACCGTCGCTCCCCCTTTCGGCACGCTGCTGCTGCAACCCCATTCTCAACAGACTGAGCCAACCTTGGGATGTGACCCTGGGAACTCAAAACCAAGGAAGAAAAAGAAAGCTGCAGCCCCGTTCAGGCGTCTTCAGTGAGCCGACACAAAGAGCGGCTGCATCATGGCGTGTTGAGAACTAGGCCAAGTGTGTCGTGTTGAACAGCCTGTGGCCAGTGTCAGTGCCCTTGAATCCGGTGAATTTGTTTTCTGACAAGCGAAGCGCTCCGATATGAACGCCATGTTGTTCCATGATGCCCGCGAGCGCGTGCCCCTGGGATACGGCATCGGCATGCACCACGCCTGCCACAGCGACGATTCGTACATCCTTGCGCAATCGCCGCGTGTGTTGGACAAACTTGATCAATGTCTGGCCGCTGTTTATCACCGAATCAACGAGAATCACAGTCTTTTGGTTCTCAACATGATGGGGTTTAATGTCGTCCGGGGAGATGGCATGAAGGAACATGGCGAGAGGCAAGGCCTCATTCAAGGCCAAGGCCAGGGGCTCGCCGCCGCGCATGAGAGCGACAATGGTCGTTTCTCGCTCGTGCCTGAGGCGGTGGCCCATGATCTGATGACCTTGCACGTGCTGCATTGGGTACTCCTCGACACCAAGCAGCTCCGGCAGGAATCCCCATGCGAGATAGAGTCCTATATCGGCGTGGGCTTTCCTCAGCCTCGGCCCAGCGACCGAGGCATCTCGGGTTGGCGCCATGAGCACCTTTGCGGCATCCTTGGCGGTAGCGTGCCAAACATTCTGGTGTAGACGGCGTCGGCGAGAGAAGACGGGGCGCAGAAACTCCTCGTTGGTAAGACGGATTCGAGGTAGCACAGCATACGAAAGTCGCGGAGATGCGTTGCTCGGCAGCAGAGCCTGTCGCGCTCTGAGACCTCTGGTTTTGATGGCCTCCAGGAGCGCATCGTCCATGCTTCGACTCCTGTGTTGCTCCTCGCCCGTGACGACAATAGCCTCATCGGCCGCCTCGAGCATGGGCAGGTCCAGCGGGCTATCGCCAATGGCCCAAACACGTACTTTCTCCTCCCGCTGCAGTCTCGCGACAATTCGAGCCTTGACCTCTGGCGTGACAACCATGTCGTCGGAGATCCTCGAGCCCCCAATAACTTGGACTGTTCGAGATAGTCCTTCTCGTTGCAGGACCTTGTCCCAAACACGCCGGATGCCGCAAGTCACGACGACGACTCCCACGTGATTCTCCGTTGCCGCCATTCCAAAAAGTTCCTTGAACTCGGCGTGAATCTCGGTCCTGGACGCCACGACGTCGCAAACGCGCTCGAACTCGGCCTCATCAGCTGCTTCTTCGTACAAAACGACTGCTTGGAGGAATGCCGTCTCAGAATAACCCAGCGGGCCTCCAAACAGCTTCTGGAGTGGACTGGCTGATCCCAGAACGTCCCAAAACATCTTTGCTGTGTCCTCTGCGTACAGCGTCTTGTCCGCGTCCACCACAACCATGGTCTCCAGAGATTTCCGGCCGGATAGGAGCTGGCTGACTTTGGCATTCACTCGAACCATGTTGGGTACGGCTGAAGCTCGGTGTGAAAATCGAATCAGCTTCAAGGCCGCGGAAAGTTGACTGCCCGGTGCTTGGGCCAAGCTGGAGAAAAGGATGCCATGTTGTCGACAAAGACGGGATAATTCCGCCGACTCGGCTCGCTGCCACGTCTCCAAAGCCGGCACGGACAATTGTTGGCGTGCCCGCCCTGCATCGTCGGCCCTTTGCTTGTGCAATGTTTCGGTCGGAATGTCCAGATACACGACGTGCGTATAAGTGTCCATGTCATTCGCCGTATAGACAGGCTTGTGCTGCCCTTGACTAAGGAACATGAAATGGCCCGTGACAAGTGCCGTTTTCCCGCTTTGGCGAGAGTTGCGAGCAATTCGGTCAATTGCTTGCGCTCGCCAGTAGTAAGCCTCTCTGTCGTCGAGTTTCTAAAACTCTCGCAGTCCGCCGGGGACCAGGGACGCAATCATCTCAGATCCTTCGTAAAAGTCGAAATCGGCATGGCTCAGGTACTTCCGCAGCTCCTTTAAAAGGAACGACTTGCCCGAACCCGGCAATCCGTAGAGCCCGACTACCACAGGTTTCTCGCCGTCATCTTTCTCCGTAAGTGGTTTGTTAAGGGGCGGTTCAGAAGGGTCCATTTTCCGAACAAGGCTCCCGGGTTCTTGCAACACGTATTGACTTTGGGGTGATGAGTATGCCAGCAAGAACATGTATCCGAGAAACTTGACTGGTAACATGTACTATGACAGTCGTCATCCCCGGGTGGACTCGTCGCAAATATATAGGCCAACGTCACGATGTAGTGGCGAGGCGAGCAAACAACTCCCATCAGGCGACAATAGTTGGCCGCGAGGACCGATCCCAGGCAGCGAGAGAAAGCGACTGTTTGCCCACCATGGCCGGAGAACGATGGTGCCGTTCGTCCCGCTCCTTGGATTCAGCATGTTTCCGGGGACAACAACAACAACAACAACAACAAACAGCGACAACAACCACCACCGCGATTGTCAAACGGCAGACGCGCAAACAGTCAGCGTTTGTCACGGATCCGCGAGCCGGCTCTGGCCCAGTCCACGGACGAGGCAAAGTCTGAAAAGCCGAGACGCAGAAAGCCGACAGCGAGGACGCAGCTCCTACGGGAGGAGAGGCCAGACGCGCCGCAAGCGACGGCACACCCGCACAAACTCGCCAGGCTCGAGGTGATGGCGCGACGCGACCTGGCCGAGCTTGACGTCGCGTGCCGGATTCACCACCTCTCGCACCTGGCGGAAGCGGGCTGAGCCGCAAAGAAAGGCGGCGGCTTGGTAGAAGATCCAGCGGGAGGTGTACTTGGACAGCATGTAGGCGTATACCGGCGCATGCCCGAGGCGAAACGCCGGCGTCCGCCGCAACGGATAGCCGTCGTGTCGTGCCCTGCCCAGGGTGTAGAAGACGTCGGACGTCTCGCTCAGCCTGGCGAGGGCCGTCCGCGCCTCCCGTCGCTCGGCCAGCTCTTCCCGCAGACGAGCCCTGTACCACGGCGGGCGTTGCGACGAAAGGCCCAGCAGGCGGTGCCACGACGGCAGTATTCTCGTGCTCATTGTCGGCGTGCCAGGCTGGTCGTGTCGGTGTGTTTGCGTCGACGGCGAGGTCTTGGGGAAGGGGAAGGGGAAGGGGAGGGAGAAGGGAGGGACCGTGACGCCCCGGACAGGTAGAATTTCTGTCTGGATCGACAAGGATGCGTGTCGGTGCAACGAGGGAGTCACCGCCGGAGAAGGAAGTCACCGACGGTCCGGCAGTTCACGTGGCTGTGTCAACCGTCAGGACTTTGCGATGGAGTTGGCATGTCGACGGCTCGCGAATCTCCAACGCACTCGACAGGTGCGTACGTGCATTTCCTGTGCAAACCGCAGTCTACGAAACAACCACAGTCCGACACCTACGCATGGTTCATTTTGGATTCAACCGGCCTGCTTTCGAGGTATCTAGACGCGAGTCCCGAAGATGGAAAGACCAGTGCGCGCGTGTCCGTGGCAGAGGCGCCCCCGGAACTCTGAGCTCGAGTGTTTTCCTCGTCTTGGGACCATCACGACCTCTTTACAAGGCTTGGAGAAGAAGCAAGTTTTGGAGCAAAGGGACAGAGAAACGACTTGCTCCGCAGGACTCGACTCGCGTACACCTGGGTTCTGATGCCGCCTGGTTTCAACGGACTGCCCCGAGATCAAAGATCAACACAGCCAGGCGACGTGCGTTTCTCTTCTTCGCATGCCAAGCATCACAGCCGACGCCTTGCTGATGCCCATTCTCGATGAGTGGCTCAAAACCCGTGGCAGTGAAGAAACATAGTCGACATTGAAGCCATCGCGGAACAGCTACCGTCACAGCAGTCCATCTGACGTGCCGCGTCTTGTCTCGCTCGTAAAGCAGTCAACTTTTACCGGCTCTGGTTCTCCATGGAAGCCTATGAAACTCTTAATTCCGCCCACGTTGGCTCCAACGTCAACGTCTCGTGCGCACTATATTCCCCGTGTTCCGTTGCACAAGTTACAACCTCCTCCGCGGCAACAATGCCCAAAGCCAAGAGCCCTCAAGCAACGATAAAAACTCGCGTCTCCGAGACTCAGCACTCATCATTACTTCACACACACGTACATGTCAACTGCGTCTGCCGTCGAGTCCCTTCCCTCTCGCCGTGAACCAAGCCTCCTTTGCTAGCCAATCGTCCAATCATCCAATCATCGCAAAATTTCAATGGCACTCTGAAGATCCTGCATCTTCTTGTTGAGCTGATCGCGCCTCCCTGTGACGCGAAGAGATTCCCCAGCAATCGAGGCGAGGCTCTGCGTCTGCAAAGCCAGCACCCATTTCTCCGAGAAGAGCGACAACGGACTTGTTGGGCCAGACAACAGGCAGTTGTCGACCGCCAGGCGGTAGACGTAGTCGACGAAGCGCTCTCGCGCAATGTCATAGTACACTTGTAGGATGTCGTGAATGTCCTCCTCCGTATACTTTACGTTGTTCTTGCCTCCAAGCTCAGACTTCACCTTGTCCATGTAGACAACTTTTCTGTCGAATCTGTCGATAAAGTCCTCGCCTAGTTTGTCCGAGATGCGCAAGCTGCGTAATCGTTGCAGCTCGCGGCTGAAAGCTTGGTTCAGAGTGTACGGCTTCATGTCTCGCTCGATGCTTACGAGAAACAGGGCTTGATCCATGCCCGCCTGATATCTCTCTCGGAGATCAGCATCCAAAGCCGACTGGAGCTCGTCAAGGACCCTCGGGTCCGGGCAAACTCGGGCTAGCACGGTCATGACGAATCTGTGAATGATGAGGATGACTTTGCTCATGTACAGCTTCACAAACGGCGCCCACTTGTTCGACTGCTCCCGGAAAGCGCCCAGCAGAAGCCCAGGGCCAAAGGTGGTGAGATCGGCTCCGCGCGAACGATGGTATATGCGATTGATCCAACCCATAATGTCTCCCTCGGGCTGTTCAGGAGTCCAGTGAGTATCTATGATGGAATCCAATTCCGGAAACTTGGAGGCGTCGGGTTCGTTGACGTGGTGGTGTCGTTCCCCATGGGCACGTCTCCCATCATCCGACTCTCCATCGTCGGCGCTGGCTACAGGCTGAAAGAACCGCGATTGAGACAGTTGGCTGAATTCCTGGTTGAACTCGTCTGTCATGTTCACAATGTCCGTAATCAGACGAAGCTCATCGCTCTCGAGCGTCTCGTTGGATGTGTAATTGGCGCCGAGAGCATCCCGTACAACCGTCTGAAACTGACCAGCAATGTCGCACAGATACTGCTGCTGCTCACGCTCAGTCTGTCTGGAAAAGCCCAGATCATCGAGCTCCTTCTTGCAGGCGTCAAGCATCTTTCGGGCTTGCGCTCTCAGCTTCGGGAAAGCTCGGTCCGTGATGTGGCCCAACAGCTCCTGAAGCCGTTCTCGTAGAGCAACAATGCCGACACGGTCGGGCGGGAGATGGCACCAGGGTTCTTGTTTGAACATGGCTTCACGTTCCCTGAAACTCTGGGAATCCTCGCTGTCCTCATCGGCACCTCTGTTCCGCACGACGTAGTAGCCAAGGTTGAGAGGGCGTTTCTTTCCATTGACCAAGTCACAGACCACGGCCTTGGTGCTGCGTTCGGTCAGAAGATCCGGCTTCGTCAGGACGCCCAGAGTACGCTCCCCGGACTGGTCGAACCTCTCGGCAAGATTGAGGATTTCCTGGGTCATGATGTCGACTGTGCTGGGGAGGACGGCGAGGATCACGGTCCTCTCCTGCTCAATGTAGCTCTTGACCATGTCAAGAACAAGCCGCTTGTCGCTCTCCGTCGTGACGCCCTCTTCAGTGTTGCGAAAGATGCCCGGGACGTCAATGACGGTCAAATAGTCCTCCGCAGGACCGCACTTTTCAATCTTGAGCACGTCCTGGCTGAATGTCCTGACGCCCTCGGGGTTGAGGTCGTTTCTGATGCCCATTGCAGCATTGGCCTCGAGTTTGCGATGCTAGTCAGTCACGCTCACGCGGCATGCGGAAGGGCGCGGTGATTTGCTCACCTTGGTCAGAATCGACTCAAACCTGGTGACCAGCTCGTCGGTCGACTCCACCGTCTCCTGGTAGGCCTTGAGCCTCTCCTTTTCCTCGTCGGCGGCATCGGGTCCCGGGATGATCGTTATAGTGATGGCCTGGACAGCATCACGACGGTGCGTGATCTGGGTGGCGTACCGCGTGCAGAGGCCCTGGCCGTTTGGGAAAGGAATGCCAGTCAGGCTCTCGAGGAGAGACGACTTGCCCGAGCTTTGGTCGCCGACGACGACCAGTTGCGGCAGCGGCATGTGAGCGCCGACGTTCTTCTCGCGGAGCTGGTCGATCTTGTGAAGCCGGTCGGGGCTTGTCAGCGCCTTGGCGCCCTGCGTCCCTCCTGTGCCCGGCATTTTGGAGTAATCGCAGGCGTGCAATCAAGGAGTAGTGTAGTAGGTGAATGGGCAGGTCTGGAATTGAGAGCGGGAAAGAACCAGAGCATACGACCCGAGAGTGTTGAGAATCAGACAAGCACCAGAGGATGGACGCAAGAGGTAAGAGCGAGGAGACGACAGACGGCTTAAATATTGCCAATGGTTTCTATCAAAGCAGACAGTGAGTGAGGCGACTCTGAGAAGCAAACGCAGGCCGGCTCCCGTTTGTATTTCCAACCCATCATATGCTCGTGAGTCTTGACTCACTTTCATCCGCTTCCCTTGACCCAAGCGTTTTTGCAGTGGAACCAAACATCAACGTTGCCAGCAACCACCCGACGCCGCTTCTTCCTAGTTTCAGTTTGTCCTTTTCCATGCTTGGTCGGTTCGTAGGAGCTGCCATGGTGACTCAACAACGTGACGCAATCATGAACCCATGAATCCGTCAACAGAGCAACCAAACTTGCGACGCAACATGAGAGGGGAGACACCGTGTTCGTTCGTGTGCTCGGAGCCGTGGTTCTTTTCTTCTTATTCTCTTCTTTCCTTTTGTTTTCCCATTATACTAGCTTAGCACTATTTGTACCCATACATGACTGTTAATCACTACAACTGCGACGCTTAACCCAGACCGTTATTGATGCTCTAACCCATCCAGGGTCGTTTATATCTGGTCGGCAAACTCGCTCCATGTTCGAGTTCGGTATTGCCTGAGGCCCGATGACGTCGTCGCCGTGAACAAGGACACTTCATCGTGGGCCACGCCCGTAAAGAAGCCCTCAACCGCATCGCAGCTCATGGTTCAAGCATCCGACGACTACGACGCATACGTTGCACCTCATCATCATATCCAGTAGTTGTTGTACAGCGTGGATAAGTGATAATTCGTCACCGAGGCTGTCCTCATCCAGTTTCGGTTGGCCCGGCGACTTGTGCCAAAATTAGTTGAAATCCGCGGGTCCCTGGGCTGCGGGATTAGGCTCGGCATGGACTTCGTAAAATGCGAGCAGTCTCGCTTCTGCCTTTCGTCTGCTGACTTCGTCCAACTCTCCGCTAGCGGTGCCATTTTCCTTGGAAATGACGGTCGACTTGGTAGGAGAGGATATCGAGGCAGGTCTACGTCCAAGGTCAGCTATTCGATTTGCAACATCGAGTTTCGGCGGGGCAACTCACCCAAACATCTCTCGGTCGACTTCCAAGAAAATCGCCATGGCGTCCTTGCCACCTCGTTGGACGAGGTAGCTCATGTAAACTCTGGCCAATTCGCGCTTGACACTCATGGACAACTTGCTCTTAGTACGGAATTCGTCAAACACATTCTTAATGCGTTCGGCGGTCTCTTTTTCTTCGTCACCAGTTGCAGACTGGTCCAACTCAAACTCAAACCATTTCTCACAGAAAACGAGACTGTCGCCATACCACTGCGAGTTTTTGAGAAACACGGCTCTGGCATCCTCGGCTGAACCTTTGACTCTCCACAGCAGCTGTGCCCACTCGGCCACCAATGCAGCCTTCGTGTAAAGATCTACCGTTGGCGCATCAATCTGGTCTCGGTACACCTGGACGGCAGCATCCAGCCCGTTCTGACGACGTTGTAAGTGGGCCCATGAGACGACCACTTCAACACAGTCTGGCAACTTCATAAGAATCGCTGCGTGAATATCTATGGCGATAGCAATTCGGCCACAGCTCTCCTCGAAGTATGCCCACTGCATTCGGATGCCGGGTCTGCTAATTGGTACGAAAATAGATGCTCGAATGTAGATGTGACGTGTCTCCTCGTCCTTATCGTCGTGTGCAGCCATCCATCGAGCGTATCGGAACCAAAACTCGTCGTAAAAGGCACACGTCACCAAGCACCGCTCGTACAGGGAGACGGCTCTGTCAAAGTCTCCTTCGGCTTCCTCAAAATCCAGGTACTTGCGCCAGTTGTTGAGTTGCGAGTGTTCTAGTTCGGTGACGTGGAAATACGGTCGTTTGATCTCCGACTCATAGGTCCACCTCTTGGAAACCTCCTGCTGGGTGGCGGTAAAGACTTCGTAGTACATGGCGTCGATCTTGGCTCGAACATCCCGTTCTACTTCCAGCTCGGGCCGTGCACCACCGCCCTGAGCTGCCGATTCCGCCTCGACTTCGGCCTGGAATCGGCTGAGAACGTCAGCCGGCACAACCTCAGCCAATGGCCGAGTGTGAGCTAGGTTACGAAAACGCTCGTAGTAGCGAGCATACTGGTGCATTGGAATTCGAATAACCCGAGCATGAATAGCGTAGATGCGATCGTGCGCTTCTTGCCTCTCTTCATACTCAATGTATTTGTCCCAGAAGGGATGTGCAAGGAAATCGAGACCAACCAGGCTTGCTCCGCGTTCGAAAAGACTGGACAATAAATGTTAGAACGCAACAATTCTCGGCATAGCTCGTCAACAGATGGGCAATTGGGGGGGAAAGGGAGGTTTAATACAAGAAGGGGTACGACCACGAAAGCAACTGGTACAAAAGGTGCAACTCCATTCTCAGATCATCGACGGGGTGAAGCGGTGTCAAGGCGACAAGAGGAAGGCTGTGAATAAGAAGCAGGGCATCAACAGAGCCTGGCGCATAGCGTGAGAGAGTGTCCCGAAAGTGGTAGGGCCATTGAAGGCATATCTCACCAGCACATGTATCGACAGCGACGTGTGAGGGTCTCCGTGTCGAGGTCTCAAGTATACTCGCGACCTCGAGGGATACTGCGTTGATGGCTTGTTAAAGGGGAAGGAAACCATCATGCTATACTTACTCTCGAACAATCTGGGGGTCGTGAGTCGTTTCCATTTTGAAGGAACAGTAGTCGGTCCACAAATCGACGGAGTTGATAATACAGGCACAGCCTCGTTCATAAACCTATCAGCCATCATCAAGTCAGCTTGGACACTGGCAGCTTGGGTTCGGGAATCCATGTCCACACCATCTCTGCTGACTCCGGCCCAGCAATGTTGAACTCCATATCCGCATACTTCTTCCAGTATCCAAACAGAAGCGGGAACTTGTGGAGGAAACGGTCGTAGGCTTCGCGAAACGTAGCCAGCGCCTGGGGGCTTGAGTTTCGATTTAGTCCGCCATCTAGAGTCTCGCTAGACTTGATATAATTTTCCCAGCTGTCAAAGTTGTCGGGGTCCGCTTCCTGAATTTAACAGCATCAGCATCGAGGATCTTGTACATTGAACGATAGCTGATGGATGGCATTATCGTATGAAGCAAGCTGCTTACCACCTCAGCCTGGTGCTTGCGCACCGAAGCGTACTCCTCGTCAGAACCGCCGAAGTGAGCGAATTCACTCATAGGACTCGTTGGCGCTTCGCGACTCGTGATAAATTGAGATGCAACGATGCGACAAATGAAGAGGGAAGAGCTCTGCGACTCTGCCACAAGGTTGGGGTTTAAAAAGATGGCAGCGCGTTGCATGCGGAAAGGCTGGCAGACTTTGGATGGTTCCGCCCCGTGCGCCAGACAGCCACGGCCCACAATCGATACTTCACTTCTGTGTACCTGGCCGTCAGCAGCTGTGTCTGATTCGCTGCTTGAACAGTGGGGAAACAATACAAGAAGAGTGTGTACCTTTCGAGACGCTGGAGCCTGCAAGCCTACTCCGTAGGCCAGGGAAAAAAAAGTACGTGCTGAGTCATCAAGTGTGACTAAGCTGGTGCCAAGTGATGACTTTTGTCCTGGACCCGTGGAAGATAACTCTTCTCTTCATCTGGGCTTATGATGATTCACTGAACAAAAAAAACATGATAGGAAGAGGCTGAACGCTCTCCAAGAGAGAGCATGATCTCAATTACGAATCTGAAGCTCGATTTGCCTGCGGGTCTGCTTGCTCCCAATCTTTTCGTCACCCTCTTCATCCTCCACACAATCGTCTCGAAATCTTCGACACAAACATTGCCTTCGTAGCAGCCTGTAGTGCCGGCCGGCATCAGCCCCTGGCCTACGAGGGAGGACAAAAACTTGGCAACGACCTCGCTCGAGCCATCCGGTGATTGAATACTGGGCAGAAACCGTGCCTGGTTCTCGGGGATGTCTGCTAGTTTTTATGTCGAAAAAAAAAAAAAGCTCGAACCGGAGGATGGTTTTCCAGTCAGCATCAAATGGTATAGGGTAGGTTATGCTTTTTCAGCACGAGCAAAGCGTCGAGAAATCTATGGCCATGCTGCATGTTGCTTTTGCAATTCGCATGTCGGCATGGTTCTTTCTCTTCTTTGACTCATCTACTGGTTCTTTGTTGGCCTTGAATCTACGGAGCACAACCAGGCATCGTATCCTACAGTCCGCAAGTAAGTGCACGCTGTCATCGTGCACAACAATGGCAGCTGGACAGGAACAAAGAGAGATGAAAGAAATGTGATAAAAAAAAGCCACTGGACAAGACAGAGCAGCGCTAGACACATCAATTCGCAGTTGGTTAGTAGGCCTTTCTTTGTTCAGATTTTCCTCGTTGTCACGTCCGTGGGGCCACACAGAACTCGCCCGGGTCGTCCGTCTCCCCACGAGTCACGACTCACGACGCATCGCAGTCGACGTCATCTCTGGCTGGATTTCGCCGACTCATCCTCCCAGGCACGCTTATTGTGGGCTACTCGCCACCACAGCAGGCCAAGTAAAACGACTAGACACTTCCTTCCCCATTGTTGAATCTCCAATCCTCAGATAATGGATGGTCTGCCCATGTAGCAGGACCGAACCTTACCCGCTCGCTCGAAGAGAGACTTCCCAGTTCGAATGCCGGCGCCCGCTCAATGGACCACACCCAGAGCTCGAGGGCCGCGCAGGCTTCTGCTCCCGACAAATCGAGCGAGCTTTACATACGGGACTTTCCTTATCGATCGATTGCCATCGTATCCTCGTCCCATGTCCTCGTTTTGCGATATAGCTCGTCGGCGAGCAGCGACACACCTCATAATGGATCGGTGACCTCTTTGCAATCCACCAAATCTCGTGGCGGCGGAGACTCCCTCGCTGCGAGATGCATGGTAGAATTTGCCCCTATTTCGAACCAACTGTTGAGGGACTATCGCCCGCTGAGCCATAGACCTGTCTACGGTACACTAGGTCTCATTGCGGCCAATGGCGAAGTCTTCTTGTCAGTCATCACCCGGGCCATGCGGGCTGCAACTATTCGGCCGGGGGAGACTGTGGAAAAGATTGCAACCGTGGATTTCTACTGCCTGAGCAGTGCAGACTATGACGATGTTGTGCCTTTGGAATCCCTGGAGCCTGAATTCTCGGACACCATGTCGGCATATAGCAGTCAGTCTGGATATGGCCAAAGCCTCAGTCGCCGCGAGGTTGCTGTGGAGCATCCTTGCCATGAGTTGCGAAAGCTGCTCAGCAACGGCTCGTTCTATTACAGTACCGATTTTGATGTGACAAACCGGCTACAAGATAGGTTGGTCCATTCACTGTAAAACCCGAGACGGCTCGTGACAGAGGGCCAGCTAACGTTCCCCCAGATCCATCAACTCCAATTCATTCGATATTGACAACTTTGACGACACATACCTCTGGAATTCGTTCATGATACGTCCACTTGTCGAGTTTCGCTCCCGTCTCATGCCGCCAGAACGAGAGGCCTTGGATTCCTCGCGAATCCTCACATCTGCCATCCGTGGATTCTGTGAGACAGTGACCATTCCCCAGAGTGCGTCTCCCCTACGCGAACCAAGGAATGGAATGCCATCGTACATGAGCCTGATCTCGCGGCTGTCATGCAGAAGGGCCGGAACTCGCTTCAACTCCCGAGGCATTGACGACGACGGACATGTCGCAAACTTTGTGGAGACTGAAACGATATTCTGCAGCGCCGCGGGCACACTATTCTCCTATGTTCAGGTCCGGGGCTCGGTACCTGTATTCTGGGAGCAAACCGCAGACCTGCTGCCCGGTAGACAGAATATCGCCATCACCAGATCTCCAGAAGGAACGCAGCCTGCCTTCAATAAACACTTCGAAGACCTGGAGCACATATATGGTGCAGTCCACATCATAAACCTGCTGAGCGACACAAAACCCGCAGAGGTTGAACTGGCCACGCTGTATCGCAACGCCATACGACACTCCCCGTACAGCCAGTCCAGCAGTGGCTTAGCCGAGCACGCTCTGCTTCGCGACACACACTATGACTTCCATGCCGAAACGAAAGGCCCAGCGGGTTATGAAGCCGCCAAAGATATCCGTCGGTATATCGAAGGGTCAATAGACGGGTTCGCATACTTTCTCGCCGAGAAAACAGATGACCTGGCCGAAAAGACCGTCGGGACTAGTAGGGGCCGAATGGTGGTTGTATTGCAGCAAGACGGCGTGTTCCGCACCAACTGCTTGGACTGTTTGGACCGGACAAACCTGATCCAGACACTGATTTCGCAAATGGCTGTTGAGTCGTTCCTGGCTCACCGAAGCGACTACGCAGCTTCCGACTTCTGGATGAGGCACTCCAGCCTCTGGGCAGACAATGGTGACTCCTTGTCCAAAATCTACGCAGGAACGGGCGCTCTCAAATCCTCCTTCACGCGACATGGTAAAATGTCCCTGGCCGGCGCCATGGCCGATCTCCGCAAGTCTGTGCAACGCATTTACCATAACAACTTTGTCGACCCCTCACGGCAGGTGACGATTGACATGTTGCTAGGCCGTCTTGTGAGCCAAGCGCCGGTGCACCTGTTCGATCCCATCAGCGACTTTGTTTCCATTGAACTCTCCAAGCGGAGCGGCGAGTTCACATCGTCGAAAACCATGACAATATGGACCGGCACGTTCAACCTCAACGGCCGCACAGACGGAATAGGCCACGACTTGTCGCCCTGGCTGTTCGGCCCGTCGGCAGGCGTCGAGCAACCCGACATCTACGTGGTTGCCTTTCAGGAAATCGTCGAGCTGAGCCCTCAGCAAATCATGAACAGCAACCCCTCTAGAAAGCACCTCTGGGAGGAAGCCGTCAAGCGCAGCTTGAACGATAGGCAGGCAAGACTCGGAGGGGACAAGTACGTCCTCTTGC
Source organism: Metarhizium album ARSEF 1941 (assembly GCF_000804445.1). Lineage (NCBI taxonomy): Eukaryota > Fungi > Ascomycota > Sordariomycetes > Hypocreales > Clavicipitaceae > Metarhizium > Metarhizium album. The sequence goes on along the minus strand of NW_024467614.1, from coordinate 105,304 downwards.
GAAGTGGACAACTAGTAGGAGCCGCGCTATGCATCTTTGTCAAGACGTCCATATTGAACAACATCAAGAATGTTGAGGGGAGTGTCAAAAAGACTGGTCTCTCGGGCATGGCCGGGAACAAGGGAGCGGTGGCGATTCGATTTGAATTCGCCAGTACGCAAATTTGCTTCGTAACGGCGCATTTGGCAGCTGGGTTTTCCAACTACGATGAAAGGAACCGGGATTACGCGACCATTCATCATGGGCTGCGGTTTCAACGCAACAGGAGGATTGAAGACCACGGTAAGCAAGCAACCCACGGCATTTCTTCCCCGAGCTGGGCGGAACTCCCTTCAACTAGCTGAAACGATTCCGTGCAGACGCCATCATTTGGATGGGCGACTTCAACTATCGCATTGGACTAGGGCTCGAAACCGCAAAGGCTCTAGTCAAAAAGCGAGATCTAGAAACACTCTACGAGAACGACCAGCTAAACCTGCAGATGGTTGCTGGCTTATGCTTCCCCTTTTACTCCGAGGCTCGGATCAACTTTATGCCCACGTACAAATTCGACGTCGGTTCAGACACCTACGACAGCTCGTAAGTTCACGCCGAATGCAGAACTGTATCGATGTCTCATGTCATAATACTGAAGCGCACAATGTGAATCCAGTGAAAAGGCACGAATCCCAGCATGGACAGACCGCATCCTCAGAAAAGGCCCCAACCTCCGCCAACTCTCGTACGATTCCGCACCACTTCGATTTTCGGACCATCGCCCCGTCTATGCCACGTTTGAATGTCTCGTCAATATTGTTGACGAGGAAAGGCGCGAAAATATCAGCCGTGAGCTGTATCAGCGCCGCAAAGCAGACGTGGGCGATCCCACGGCCCACCCAGGCGATGGCGAAGAATCCGACGACAAGGACCTGATTGGGTACGACTCCATTCAGCCCGGTCTTCCGCCCGCGAGTTCAGAGCACCAGAAATGGTGGCTACAGAACGGACAACCCGCGCGGGCACAAGTAGCAGCGCCCAATGGCCGCGATGGTCTCCCAATGGCCTTGAACCCAAACCGGCCCTCGAATCCCTTTGGCCAGAGCGAAGAGCCTGACTGGGTGTCGGTACCGAGGTCACCACCTGGATACTCTAGTCTGTCGAGCTCGCCGTATGAGAAGGTGTCGCTGCCGAACGCGATGACTGAACGTGCTGCGGCAGCGTCGGGGAAACAGTTGCGGGTATCTTGTAGCCCTCCCATCTCACCGGCGCAACGGGGACGCTTACGACTAGATGAGCAGAGCGTCGACAGTCAATCCGACGCGGGCAAATCTGCAACGCCGCCGCCGCCGCCGCCGCCTCGACGACATACTGCAAACTCGAAACCAAGCACATCTTCTTCTACTACAACGCAGGGCTTCGGACTAGGTAGAACCGAGACTCTACCGCCATCACCTGCAACATCTCGCCCTGCATCGGTAGCTTCACAAGCATCGCGAGTATCACAGCTGTCGCAACAGCTTGCAGGTAAAAGCGGCAAGTCTCCACCGCCAGTGGGCAAAAAGCCCGCCCATCTGACCTCAGGCCCAGCACTCTGCAAGACAACAGCTGGCTCAACAATCAAGGTGTCGGTACGAAGCGATGATGCCACGCCTGCACTCCCAGCACGGTCGGCGTCTACTACGACATCACGGGGGAGTCAGCAGACGTCGCTGGCTCGGAAAGCCGTGGCCGTGGCACAACAACAGAATCGCGCTCAAGGTCAGTCGACGGCAACATCTGTTGTCGATGCCACAAGGCAAGACGGAGCCCACAAGGGAGCAGCCGGCATGGCGGGGCACGCCAACGGATTTAAACCTCCACTGCCGAGCAGCCACGACCAGGAGGCTGCAGGATCCTCTACGTGCTTGGACCTGTTGGACTCGACGGAAGATGATGGCGGTGAAGGTATTGGTGGGTGGGAGGCCTTGCAGCCAAGTTCGAAACAGCATTACTAGTTGGCATGCTCCGGAAGCTTTGATTTGCCTTGGCCGTGTCTGTCAGAGAGACCAGGGTGTGATCACTGATGGTAGGTCGCACCTTGGCTGCGAAAACGAAGTGAATCCATGGAGCCGAAGACGAATTGGTAGTGGATCTTGAACAATTTGGGCACATGGCGCTGCAACAGCGAGAGACATTTTTCTTTTGGATACGTGAACGGGAACCTCGGACGATACTACATGGCTACACGAAACGACCGGGGCAAGAGGCGGAGGGAGGCCGGGAGCGAGGGCAGGATACAAGGCCGGGTCAGAATGTACAAATGGCGTACGGCGTACGGAGTACTGGCCCTGCGAGAGTCTTTGTAGAACTCGAAAGCTTGACCAACGGGCCGTGCAATGCGTGTGATGTGACTGAAGTGCCGCAAGATGAGCTGTCTCATTCATGAACAGTCAAGCGATTGGACACAAGACATGGATAGTTGCGAGACGGAGCAAATTGGCTGGCCACCAGGGAGTGCTACTCTCTTGTTCGGAGTAGGCACGGCGATATCTGGTGAGGACGGGACATGGTCGGGGTACAGAGACACTCGGCAGCAGCGGTACTACTCGTCACACGAGCAATCGATATTTGCGCATGTTGTGAGGCGAAGGCAGCGCAGTCACCGGCGCGCCTGGACAGAAGAGGAAGCACGTAGATTGATGCCGAGCGTCTTTGAACCACGCAGCTGAGGTTCACTGTGGCTTCTGGAACAAGAGCTCTGGAACGCTCTCGAGCGCCCGGGGCCGATAATAAAGGGGGGGGGCTCGTCAATCCGACGTCTACACCATGGATTACTTGGTCTGCTGTGCGAATCTACAACATTGGACCAACACAACCAACTCACCAGGTTGACCAGCCAGCACGCCAGCTCGCCGCGGTGGCGACCGTGATTGATCATCCTTCATCCTACTTTAGACGGCTTGCGCCGTCCCCACAGGCTCGGCCACGCCAGTGATTCATCGCCAAGCCAAGACAACGACTACCGGGGCCTCTGCTCAAGCGGTAGCTCGCTGTTTGGTGTTGCGGGAGTTTCGAGTGTTGGGCGGCCCAGGCAGCTACGGCGATTCCCTTGATCTTGGCCGCTGCTGTCTGGCGATGTGGACTGCAATGTGGGCTGATGAAGATGCAAGTCAACAATCATTCCACTGCCACTGCCGCTGCCGCTGCCACTGCATGGCCGCCGTGGTTGCAGGGGGCGTGAGAATGGTGAGAATGGTCACGCAAAGAGAGGGCCAGGCCAATGCCAGCTTGGGGCGAGTGAATTGAGTGAGACTTGAGAGCCACGGTCATGACTTCCGAGTTCTAGGTTTGCGACGAGCAACGGTGGCGGGAAGGAACACGCCAGGCTGCTTTCCCACTTGAGGAGGAAGGAGCACTTGAGACGTTGAGCCCCGAGCATCCCCCAACCAGATGAAGAGATGCCGGGGTTGCCATGAGCCATCACGAGACCAAACTCCACGGTCCTGCACAACGCCGCCAGCTCCGCCGCCACCACCACCCCCATTACCACCACCACCGGCGAGCTCCAGTCTCCATGTTTGTACCTGGGCGTATCAGCGATCGCCATCGAGATACCACCGCACTACACGAATCCTGTCGCCAAGCAGAGCCCAGCTGATGCCCACTGGGCGGCGGTGCTATGGTGCCGTGCTGTGAGGCCCATCCCCATCACTCTGATTAAGCTTCGGCTGGCTCTGCCGAGGCGATCGCCGTCCGAGACCAGACGGACTTCATGTGCTCTGCACGCTCATGAGCCAACCCTGTACGTGCGCCGCTGCTGTCGTGCAGCAAGCCAGACTCACAGTCTCCTCGTTAGGTCTGGGAGCCGCCGCCCTCTGCTCTGCCTCGCGGCGGCCCTTAAAGTCGACAACGCCCACCTACCCCCGAATGGTCGACTACACACCATCACCATTTGTTTCTTCCCTGCGCTCCACACTCCCATGACCTGTTCCAATCTGCGCAACCCGTGAGGGAGACCGGTTTGCTTCTGCCCTCCTCGCACTGGCCGACACGACCCCCGTGCGTCGCTCAGCTTGTGTTGTATCCGCACTTTGAAGCGTTTATACGACGGTATCGCTGATATCGCTTGGTTGACTGGATTTTGGTGGCCAACGGTCAACTACTAATCCACTGTCACCCACCTGACTACCCCAGTTACCCTCCTCACTCCAAACCCACGCGGCCCCGATCTAGATAAATTGGCACCTCCGAGGTGACCATTTTTCACACGATTACATCCAATTCCCTGTATAGTTACTGCCCGCCGCCACCCTCTCCAGGCAGTTGGTACCGGTCACGGGATTATCGGCAGCATCTGAGAGCTTTACCCCGCAGAAATTGCTTCAGACACAAGAAATACTCCCTGCCGTTGCTCCGTACCATCGATCCGTCAACGGCACTAACACACGACATACCCGCCCAACCGCCGAAACTTCTCACCGGTGCCGCGCCATTGCATCATAGGGCCAAGAACGAAAATTTCAAACCGTCCGTGAGAGCAACAGACTTGATTCGACACGAGGCAGTCCTTAAGTCCGGAGCTTGTTTTCCTGCTGGGCGAAGTATTGTCAGCAAAAAGTATATTTGACCTTGGGACCGGACATCTCAGCCCGGGAAACGCCTGTCCCTTCCGTCTCACCATTCTTGGCCTGGGTCCTCCCGTTCTTGGGCGGAGGCTCACAAAACGCCCCTTTCTCCAGCATCAGGACTCCGACCACAAGTCTTCAGCCTTTTATCATCTGCCAAAACCCTCAGCCATGGCCGCCCGCGTGTCGAACGTTTCTGCTTCGACGCAGAATCGCATTCTCATCTGGCGCTCCGAGGTCGCCTCGGCACTCGACGATGTTGCCTCTTCGGCAGCCAGTTCCACCGGAATCGCCTTTTCCCTTTCAGACACACACTCTTCTGCCGGAAATTCCATGTCACAACGGCAACACAGCGCCGGCGCCTTGTCTCGGGGCCGCCGAATCTGGCGCCGCATTGCCCGTCGCCTGTCAGGCGGCCGCTTCGGCGGTTTCGAGGACGAAGACTTGGAACGGGAACCCGCCATCAGGACCGCCATGTACCGCGCACCGCCGCCGCCTTCCCCGGTCAACGCAACAGGGGTCGACACCATTGAAGAAGTGGGCGGCCCTGGCGAAGAGAGCAGCGATGGCAAGGTCGTTACGGGCCGAGGACTTATGGACACGAAGCAGCGTCTAGAAAGAGCCGCTCTCCTATTGGATGGCAACCGCGCAGCCACCTCGTGAAACTGGAAGCAGGAGAATTGATACCCGGCTTGTAAAATTGTTGACGACGAATTTGAAAGCCATGCGAGATGAGACGATGATCGGGAATGAACAAAGGCACATCTGGTTCAGGCGCTGGCGTTGAACATTGGGCATACGGTGGCGGAGTCTGGCTTGTCAGCGGTGTACACCTCACGAACCCCCCCCGTCCCTTTTCAGTTTATATTTTACTTGGTTTAGCATAATTGGTCAATACTCGTATTCGTCATGCCAACCCAAGTCTACGGATTCACACCAGCAAGCACGTGGTTTAGATGTTTATTTCAGTGTTCATTAATCCACGCCTAAAGTGCAAGCCAGACCAGCAACGTAGCACCGAATCACACGCGGACAAAAAAGACTTCAGTCCCTCCTTGCAAAGGTACTGCTTGTCCACAATCCAGCCGTGCATACGGGCCGCCCAGTCCACGAGACGAACCTATCCTCGTCTCTTTCACCTTGTCATCGGCCGCGGAGAACGATTCAAGTAATATTTTTTGTTTTGCGCGTTGGAAGGGGGCGGGGGGAATGAAGATGCAAGAGCCACGATCCGATTCCTTCTCTCCCGAGAGAGACTGGGCCATTGTATAGGAGGAAAACGAGAGCAGCCAGCAGCTAGAAAAGAAAAAAAAAACCAAGGAACGAACAGAGAAACAGGCACAACAACAATAGAGCGGGTGAAGGGGAAGGGCAACAGAGAAGAAAAAAAGGCCAAGAAAAACCAACAACATTTGCATCGACTCGATTCGGAGTTGTCAAACCAAACATGGAAATAGCAACACCGGGGGGGGGGGCAAAACCCTCATGGTGGAAGGGATCATCCGCAATACGGCAAGCACCAGGAAGAAAAAGCGTTTGCTGCAGAAAAAGTTCCCGCCTGATCAAAGGACCAGACTACCAGTACAAGCTTTCATGGCCCCCCAACGAAAGGGTGAAATGGGACGAAAACGTACGAAACAATCCGCAACATAACAATTTCCATTTTCCCCTAGTCGATAAAAAGGACCACCTTCACCCTCCACCCGATTGCCGCAAAATAAAGTATCGACGCATCTGCGCACCGGCGCAATATTCACCCGCCTGCCCGCCCCAAAAAACACGATCCAGCTGCTCTCGTGCACAGTAGAGGTTAATATGCGAGAACAAGCCTGCCCAAAATCGCACCTCGGTACCATTTTGCCGAAATGCTCATGATATCGGAGACGTGAGAAAAGAATTTAGTTGGTGGCCTCGGGCGCAGGCTCGTCAGCCTTGACCTCGTCGGCAGGCTTGTCCGCGGCCTCATCGTCATCCTTTTTGGGGGCATCGGCAGTACCAGTTTCGGCCTCGGCGTTGTCGGATGAAGTCCACAGCGTCAAGTTGTCCCGCAGCAGCTGCATGATCAGAGTGCTGTCGCGGTAAGACTCCTCAGAGAGCGAGTCGAGCTCAGCAATGGCGTCGTCAAAGGCCTGCTTGGCGAGGTGGCAAGCACGATCGGGCGAGTTGAGAATCTCGTAGTAGAAGACGGAGAAGTTCAGAGCCAGACCCAGGCGGATGGGGTGGGTGGGAGTAAGGTCAGTCTGAGCAACGTCGGTGGCGTTCTAGAGTTTTCAGTGGGTTAGCAACCAGGAGCTTCAAGCGGCACGGAATAATGGACTGTTGTGCGCGCCGTCATTGGACGATCTGCAGGACAATTGCAGCATGCGCCATTGACCAACCTTGTAAGCCTCGTGAGCAGCAGTGGCCGCGCCCTTGCGCTTCTCGCCCGAGGCAAACTCGGCAAGATATCGGTGGTAGTCACCCTTCCTTTGAGCCGAAAACGACGATTAGCAAATCTGCGGAAAAAGCGGCCGTTGTGGGTGGAGCAGGTAGCTGAGAGGGTTTATTTACGTACATCTTGTGGTAAAAGACCTTGGACTCGCCGGTGGCGGCGTTGGGGATGAGTGACTCGTCCAGAACATTGAGAACATCCTCGCAGACGTTCTCCAGCTCCGTCTCGATTTTGGAACGGTACTCCTTGATGGTGGAGACGTGCTTGTCGGAACCCTTGGACTCTTCCTTCTGCTCAATGGAGGAGATGATGCGCCACGAGGCACGGCGAGTACCAACGACGTTCTTGTAAGCGACGGAGAGGAGGTTACGCTCGTCGACGGTCAGCTCACCGCCGAACTTGGCAACCTCCTTCATGTAGGTGACCATCTCATCGTAGCGCTCCGCCTGCTCGCAAAGGCGGGCGAGGAAGGTCTTGCTATGATACACATCGAGAAAAAGGTTAGTCTTTCCGGACAGCGACGCGGTGGTTTTTGTTATGTTGTTATTTTGATTTTTCTTTTCAGTTCTCTGGAGATGCGAAGAACCGATCCTCCGGACCAAGGGCAGGGCGGACGAACCTTTCACGCTAGAGAGAAGAAACATGGTCAGCATCATGCACCAATGGATCAAAGCGTAAAGCAAGCCGGGGCGGGAATGAGGGGAGGCGAGGGATGTCCTCGGCGCCCAGCAACTGAGATTGACTGAAAATGGCGAGACTGGACGAGGGACAGAAGGCAACGAGACGGAGACGGAGACGGAGCCGAAGCTTCACGCTTGCGCAACTGAGGCAACAGACACGGACCGCAACGGCGGTGGGAATTTGGAGAGGAGGTGAGCGAGGGGGGCGGCGGGACGACACAAGAACCTACCTCGGTGGCCATTTTGTCGATGGAGAGATGTCGGGAGGAAAAGCGTCGAGACAACTGCGAGGAGGGAATCAAAAAGGATGATGCGAGAGAAATGTGGAAAAAAAGGCGTGTTCGGGGGGTCCTGTAGATAAGGCGTTGAAGGGACGAGATGAGGGGGTGGGTGTTTATATTTTGACTGTGGACCACGAAGAGCCTCTGGAGGCGCCTGCACCGGAGTACTTGGTAGGTTCCGGTGGTGCTGTGCTGGGCCCGTCGAGTCGAGTCCTGGGTCCTGAGTCCCGACTCCAGACGTCCGGAGGCCCTGGCGCTGGGGGTTCTGGGGCGCGGCTGGGGCGAGGGGAGAGGGGAGAGGGGAGAGGGGGCAGTTGACACTGACGACTGACCGACTGACCCTGACGGGAAGGCACCGTCAATCCCAAGCGCGCAAGCGCTCAGAGGCCAGGAGTCATCAGTTGGCGTCGGGGCTGCACGCCAGCAGCCGGACAAGCAGAGGCAGACGGGCGGACCTGGCATTGTGAGCCTCCCGGTTTGAGCTGCCTCGATTGACTTCCCCTTTGCTACCGAGTAACTACGTACGTGACCTGAGAGCACCTTCTCTGCTCGCGCGCCTGAACGCCCACGCCCACGCCCTCCCCAGTCGTCAGAGACGGCGACATCACTGCTGCTCAACTCGTGCGTGCGCGTGACCATTGACCATTGACCGTTCCCCATGTCTGGACAATGCCACTGTCACTGCTGTCAGACCGCCCAACCCAACCCGACCCAACCGACCCGACCCCAAACCACAACACCCGTGAAGAGGAGTCGGGACAAGCTCGACGCGCCTCGCAAAATGCCGACTTGGCCTGGAGACGTGGACGGGACGGGCGCCGGCGGGCTGGGCCACCGGTGGAGCCGTGCCTGTGTCCAGAGCAGAGTCCTGCCCAGCTCGTGGACGCTCGTGGAAGGACGAAGACCATGTGGATACCGACGGGGGACTGGTCGTCGCAGAAAATTTCATGAAGCAAAACCTGGCCTGGACCAAGACATGTGTCGACGCTTTCTCCCTTGCCAGAAAGCGTCGACACATGTGCGCTGCTGCAGGGCCCGTCGCCCGTCGCCCGTCGCCGTCGCCGTCGCCGTCGCCATTGTCTGCGTCTTAGACGGCCGTCAAGATTGCAGCTCCCTAGACGTGAGCTATATCAAGCTTAGTGCCGGAATGCCGACGAGTTGACGCGCAAGCTAAGACCACAGCGGCCTTGCCAGCAAGGGCCTTCCTTCCTGTTTGTTTCGGGCTTGGCTTCTACCATCAATGTCCTGTCGATGCATCAAGAACTTGAGTACTACTTATTTCTGAAGTACTTACCAAGTAACTAAGTAACGACGACCTCGGAGTTGGAGGCTTCCCAGACGGTGACCGACCCTACGACATGTCAACCTGTACGTGCATATCCAAGTAAACGTACGCACTTGCATTGTGCCTGGGACAATTCCAGGTATTTGAGACATTTTCTTTCTCTGCATTGGGCGGATTTGTCACGCCTTGGAGCCGAAAGGTACTCACCCAGGTCCTTGCTTCACTTCCACTGTTGGTTGGGCTCGGAGTTGCGAGGAAGCCACTCCGTAGACGCGAGTATAACATGACGTCTGGTTACCAGGCACCCATTCACGCATGCATGCATGCGTGCCTCTTCCTCCCTCGTTTCCATCTCCGTCAAGTGCTGCTCCCCGCCTTCGCCATCCACACCCAAGGAAGACGCAATCGATGTCGCACGTCCTATCCTGGAAAACGCCTCCACGTTGGCTTCCTTTTACCGGAGTGCGGGCTCGTACAGCCGCGGGGACTACGATCAGTCAGCAACGCCTGTAATAGTAAAGATCTAGTACTAGAAACTTTTCTAATAATTTTTCAAGTGTTGTAGTCTGAGCTATGCTTAACCTATTGATGGATAGCTGCAACGGAATAGACGACATAGCCTACCTCTTTGTTGATAACCTATATAGTCCTAGATAAACAAGCTTGATTTATTACGTGCCCTTTTGACCTGGGGTCGGGGGTCCGGCACATTACTGGGACGACTACTGCTAGCACCTGCTACTGCTAATGGAGCTAGCTATTACATACATTCCATTTTATATAATTTATTTTATTTTATGTAATATGTTTTACTATATAATATATTTAACTTCATATAATACAATATAAACTACAGTTAAACTATTTAGTAGAGGTCTATCTACAACTCTCTATCCTTTCCCGTGCTTTCGCCTTGGCTTCTTAACCGCGCCTAGCCCTGTGAAAGAAGAATCTAGAGTGGCCTGTCGATCAGAGGCGTTGGGCTCAATCGCCGAGTCCACCTCTGAGTGAGCTAGGTCACAACTTTCAAGATCCTGTGACAGACCGGATTCTTGAAGAGAGGGAACATCAAAGTCCAAGTTGGTCGGCAACTGGTCAATGGCCAAGCAGATTCTCTTGAAATGCTGTGGCATCCACAGTTGGTAGACGTTCTTAGTAAAAGAATACGTCACCCACTTATCCTTGCCTTTAAGCTCCGTAAAATCAAATTTGCGGATAGTCTGACGATAGTAAGTTGTTTCTTTGCCCTCTACCTCAGGGTAGTGTCCATAAATTCGCACAGACTGATGGTCATGCGAGATGGAGAATGCGAGCAACTGCCGGTTAATTTCATCCTCCCGCCCTATTGCGCGGAACAGCTCAACTACAGCCCGCACAGCTAGTGTCATGCTGTGAGCGTTCTGACGATCTGCAATATCTAGGGCAGCAGCACCGCATTTTACCTCGCAAGTTAGAAAAGGAAAGTATATCAGGTATGTCGCCATGAAGAAGGACTGGTCTCCAGCAATCCAGTCACCAATAAGTGGGGATAGCCTTTCTAGCTGGCCTTTTGTAAACGCTTCCCGCTTGAATCCTACTGAGTAGTCAGGCTGTGGTGGGGTGGCAGTTACGGGGATCGAATTGTTCCATGGTTCGTTTATGCTTTCAATTAAGCATTCGAGTTCGCTTGCTCCGAAAATAGCAAGTAGTTCTGCGGACGGCACGAGCCAGGGACTGATATCTCGCATGACCCTCACTTCATTCCGGTCTGCGACACTCCGACAGGTTTTCTTGAAAATATCGTCCCGAAAGAGCGAGTCTTTAGGAATATTCTGCTTAGAGCTCAGCAACTCAAGGATCATATCTGCACTCCCATCCGCGACACCAAGGGCAGACTCATCCATGAAGCTTCCTCTGACCTCAAGCAATTTTCTGTAGCGTGGATCTCGGTACGGAGCGCTTTTAGCTTCTCTGGGCTTTTGGTCGTTGGGCGTTGCAGAGCTCGCAGAACCAGGTTCCGAACGCTTGCGGCTCCGCAGGGAAGACGACGATTTCTTCCTGGCCAGGATGCGATTCATATTGGGGGCTCGCGCAATGAAGTGACTCGGCCAACGCCCTTCTCTGGCCCAATGAGCGATCGGGTTGGTATTTCTACTGTCGAGTCCCTGATGCGACTGTTCCCCTCCGTCAGATAGTCGTGCTCGCTTGAGGACTGGTCTGTCTGCGCTCTCGAGAGTATCTTGAGCTTGCCGCTGCCTTTTTCGACCTGGAGATATCGGGTGCCGCTGTGGTTCAAGCTGCTGGGGCGAAATGGGCTGCGCTGTGTGTGTTGCTGTCCGAAAACGAGAACTGGAGTGACTTTGGTTGGTCTGCCTGGGTTCGAACTTTCTTTGACTACTTTGGCATTTTCTCTTGCGGAGCTTGCCGCTTTGGACTTGTCTCTCTGCTCTGTGTTAGCGAGCGATCCATACGAGGGGCGGTGAGACGTACCTTCACTGTGTAGCGCCGGAGGTTGGCAACTCCTTGACTGTGCGCGAACTTGTGCTCGGGTGCGGGCCATGGCGATGAGAACGGAGGAAAGATGTATGCTTTATAATGGGAGCGCATCGCGAAGCAGTTGGATGCATTAGTAGCCCCCGTACTGCGAGGAGGTGGGACAGTTCGGTGCCAGGACAACAAGGCGCGTAAATTTGGTTGGAGTGTGGTGATTCTCCGATAACGCGAGATTTTGAAGGTCGGCGGCTATCCTGAAGGGCAGCTTCGCAACCATGGTCCGTGCGTTGCCAGCGATCCAATGAGAATAGTCCTAGGACATCAATTAAAATACTGCGCACAAGTCAGCAGCTACGTACCATTAGGGTGGGTTTATTCGTCATCGTATGTACAGCCTCTTGGCCGAACTTCTCAGTAGTAGTAGTTCGGCGGTACCAAGGGCAGAGGTCAGAAACACTGTTTGCCCGTCCTTCCAAGCAATTTGATTGACATTAGCAGGCTGCAAAAACCGGCCTCCATTGTTTGTCAAGTTGAGGTTTCCGGTTGACCACTACCTTCCGGGAGGCTTGACCGGCATAAGTACTGGATCGTGAGGTTTTCGCCGCCAATACATCCTCTTTTTGCACTATTTCCAGCCCACCGATGGACAAGATCCCTTGGAAAGAACCAGAGAAAGAGCTCAAGCGGAACAATGGGCCCCAACACCCCGACGCTGCCGCATGATTGATCAACTGCATGCGCTCAGCTCAGGTCTGGCTCCACTGCTGACCGTTGTCTGCGACCGACTCTTTGTCAAAGGCCTCGAGCGCCTGTCATTGCCCTAGGCGTGGGTCGACTGCCCTTGCGCACGGGCGAGCATCAGACGGGATTAGATCGTGTCTTGTAGTCTGGGGTACGGAAAGATGAAGCAATATCGGTTTGTATTCCACCCAATTAGCTACGACGATCTAAGCCTTCCCAACCTGCCACCCACTGAAAATGCAGCATGGCAACAAATGCCGCATCCACCGAGGCGGCTGCACCGACATCTCTCATCACGTCTTGTTCCTCTACAGTTCCTCGGCCTCGACGCCGCCTGACCATCCTTGTCCCCAGTTCGCCGCATCTCCTCCCGGCACACAGAGGCCCAGTCTCCAGAAGTAGTCCCGGTGTGCGAAAAACAGTTGCCAGAGCTTGAGACGAGCCGGAAACGTTCTGGCCGCAATATGCGCCTCGACAGACGGCGAAGCAGGAGCGAAGTGAAGCAGTCGTCGCACATCCCCGAGTAAAGAGGCTTCGGCACCGGCACTGCAGTCCGGATCGCTGTCGCCGACACACGTCCGTATGTCCCGCTCGGTAGGCTGGAGCTCCTGCTTGGAAATGTAAATCTCTCCACCGTGAGGCTTGTATCCCCATTCCTCCAGAGGCAGCAGAGGAACCGGGTCGTTGTTGTGCGTCACGCGACGGTAGGTCCTGTGTTCTGAACTCGCCGCCCCGTCGAGATGAAAGGCCTTGTCGATATAGTGAGCCAGCTGGTGATTGCCGACCCGAGGCTCGCCAAATGTCGTCACGACCAAGTTGTCCCAGCCGAGCGACAGTTTCAGCTCCAACGCCGCAAGACAGGCCACGGCACCGCCGAGACTATGCCCGGCCAGGTGCATTCTATAAGACGGATACTTCTTCCTCAGCGCCTTGAGTTGCGGCACGACTGTCCCCCTGGCCATGCGCCACGAGTGCAGGAACCCCATGTGGACGGTGCAGTTGTCGCACCTGCGACGGTAGTTCTCCTGGAAGTCGTCGTCGTCGTCGTCCGGGGCCGGATAAGGCACGTACTCCTGGGGGATGGTGCCCAAGTCCACGATTGTATTGGCGACGCTGTACGTGCCTCTGAAGGCGACGATGATGCTAGGCCCGTCCCCTGTGTGGGAGGCGTCGCCGTGCCGACGTCCCTTGCCTTTGCTCCCATGGTCCACTGCAATGTAGCCGCAGCTGTCGGCCATGAGGAACCCCGTGCTCCACGTCGAGGCCAACGACAGGCCGGGGAACTCGTTGCACCGCGACAGGCACTGAAAGGGCTTGTGGACGCCGGTATTGCCAATGCAATACGTTATGTCCACCAGCCGGGACAGGCGCTCGAGATCCGCGAACAGTGGCGTCGAGATGCCTGACGGCGACAGTCCGTTGCTTGGCGAGAGCGAGTCTATGACGTGTTGCTGAGGAGCGCGAGCGAGCTGCCACCACTGCAGCGGGCGGACGAGGAGCCCCCAAGACCACATGTTGTTGTTGCACTACCGACAGAGGTGAGGTTGTAAGAATCTGAGTTTGCATTCTCCGAGAGAAGCCTCGTCCTTCTGCTCCTCGGTCTCTTCTTGTCCTTTGCCTTGGCCCGCGGCGTTGTTCGGCCGTCTGACCGTCTGATGTCGTCGCCGCCCCAACAAAGAAGCCTTTCTCCTCTCAAGCCACCTACGTCCCGAAAACGGCGGACGGCACGGGGTGTCGCGAACTTGAGAATGGCGCAAAAAAATGGCAAGAGCCGCTTCAGGGTTCAGCCGCAGCGCATGATGGCGACGAAAAGCGCGTTTTGCCACGGGGCGCCCGCGGATGAAATATTTGTCACCGGCAAGAAATTGCTGAACAGGTGAGCAACAGCAGTCTCGTGACCTTCGTGCGACAGCGACCGTAAACGTTGGTAGTTAGTTAACTAGAGCCTCACAGGGCGGGCGCGTGCCAGCCAAAGTGTGGGAGGGAAGTAAACCAAGGGGCTCGATAAACTTGGCGCCAATTGACCGGGTCAGCCCACAACAGGCCATGCAGGGGGAAGGTGCGGGGGAGAAAGGTTGGGGGGGATGGCTGATCGAGGAAGACATGGAGGATTTCTTATTGGCTGCCGGATGACGGATGCGTGATGGACAAGCCTTGACATCTACAAGCTTGCCGCAATGATGGCCTTGCATTTCCGCGATTTCTCTATAACGGCGCAGCAGAGGCTGCATGTGGCCACGCCAACCGCAACCGCATCGCCCAACGCTCTCCCTCTCCCCTTTCAAAGCAGGGGAGGGGAAAGGGAGGGGGGAGGGAGGCCCGCGGGCAACGAGACATCAAAAAAAGCCACGACGAAGGGGTACGAGACGGGCGGCGCAGAACAAGCAATAATGTACAGAGTATACGTAGTTGGCCAAGTAGCAAAGCAAAAGGCGTGTCCATTGATCCCAGCGCCAGCAGTCGGGGACCGGACGTCCTGGACCCGACACTTTTCACTCCTCCTCCCTCGCCGCCTCATCGAGCCCCAAACGCCCCTCCGCAAAGCTTAGCCGGCCACCTCAACGGACCACACAACGCCACGCTCGTGTCTAACCGCGCGAGGGTGCTCGATAGGATTGAGGCTGGTAAAGGTGCCCCTGTAGTCGGTGGCATTGGTCCGGCAGGCGTCGAGGCTGCAAGACAGGGAAATGATGACGGAACCGGCAGCTTCGTAGTCGGCTTGGCTGATGGGAGGCGTTTTCGTGTCAGCGCCAGAACAACATGCCAGCCGGAATCGATATTCAAGAGACAAGGCGAGGGCCAAGGACAAGTTGAATGGAAGGGAGGGAAGGGCAAGACTCACCCGTTGGCATCGGGGCACACCTTCTGGATCATGGACAGCTTCTTCGTCTCATCCTGCCAGATGAAGCTCACGTCTGTGCTCTCGCACGAATACCGCGGCAGTCCGCCTTTGGAGGCGGAGGCCTGGGGTTTAGTCCCGGGACCATAGGCGCAGCTGGTGGACGAGTTTGTCAGCGTATTCAGGAACGTGAACCTGTACGAGGTCAGGCTGCGGCTGCTGTTGCCGCCGGTGGTGTTGGTCGCCGCGGTGAAGTTCCTGACATGGTAGTCTGCCGGCAGGACGCAGTCGTTGTTTGGATCGTCGGCTTTGACTGCGAGGGCGGCGGGAGGCGTGTATGCAAGTCGAGCCAAGGTGGCTGCAGGCAGCGCGGCCAGGAGGAAGAGAGTCGGCCTCATGTTCCGTCTTCGTCTTGTTGTTGTTTTACTTGCTTTAATTTTATATCTCTCTTGATGGCCCGCACCAAGAAGCAACTGTGCCAAGCTCCGGAGCAAGGGAAAAGCAAGAAGAGTACAGATTAATAAAACAATCAAGGAGGGACAAGGACGAGGAGGGTTGAGCCCACGGATGCTATAAAAGAAGGGCAGATGTGAAGAATGCACAAGGTCTGTGTCTGTCTGTGCAAAGGGGGTTGGACGTCGGTAATACGGGCATCTGGGTGAGCGACCAGTTCAACACATCACTTCCCGATCCGGCTGCCGCGCACGCATCGGCCAGCAAACAGGAACAAACAACAAGATAAAGGCGAGCACTAGTCCGGGAAACCAGCTCGGGCTCAAACCACTCGGCTGCACATCAATGGAGAAGGGACGGAGATGGTGCGGCGGAAACGTGGGCACAAAGCAGCAAAGACGATGTGTCCCGCCCTTGGTAGACGTCCGAGGGTTTGCTGGACCTGTACAGAGAACCTATCTGGCACAAGACAAAACACGGCGCGTTTAGCGTTTTGTTCGCTCTGCTTGTGTGTTGCCCTGGCTCCATGCCGCTGCCGCTTTTCATCTGATTCCCGACGGACGAGCATGTCCGCCTACCACGTACTCCGGAGTCCGTACTCAACGGGCGGACAAATCGACGGCAGGACGGCACCTAGTCGCTGACGGGTATAACAAGACAAGCCTCCCGACGCCTCGTGCTGTGCGTGCCTTGCGTGCCTTGCTTGCCCGGTCTTGCTAGTTGACCCGCCGACTCCCAGCCTCGGAACATACTGCATCGACCAAGGGCACAAACAATGCCGCGATCTGCAGCGCAGGTCTCTGCTCACAGGCGCGTAAACCAGGTCAAGTACCTAATACTCTGTAGTTGGCGGGCTGCGTACCTACTTACCTAGGTACTCTGTCTTAGAGTCTGGTAGTTAGTTAGTATCCGACTATCAAGGAAAAATGCTCAGTTAAAGAATCGGGGACCGACCGCGACGGCCGGGGCAACAGCGCATATAACGAGTTGTGATTGGCCCGACGGGCCGGTATCCAAAACACCAGTTTGCGTCTCGTCTCAACGGGGCTGGGCTGCCGATCGCTGGCGACGAAAAAGGGATCAATCCGCCATGACCCTGAATGCCCATTCTTAGATCAGCGCGCGGCATCCGATAGCGCCAACTGAATACCTCCCAAAGGCTGCCGCCACCTCCATCCATCGTCATTCGTCTCGCCCTACCACCAACCAATCCGTCTCCCTCTCCCTCCTACGCACGCTTGTACAGATGGCCCTCGACGTCTCCATAACGTGGCTTGTCGGCTACGCACTACGCCGGGAGACGACGCAGCATATTGAGTGGAAAGACGGGTTGTGAATAGCAGACTGTCACGTTGAATCAATTCGTCCGAGCATCGAGATGCTCCATATGGCGGAGGGTGACCTGTTAGCGTAACCCTGGGGATCGGCGATTCCGACCATCGAGCTGCCGTGGCACTCGCCTACGATACATGTCACCCGGGCTATCTTCCAACACAATTCTAGCGTGTTTCAGTCAACTCGCCAAGCTTTTCTGGCGTGGCACGGTTGGCATATCAGGCACACTTCCTTTGTCGACATGACGAGGTTGAGCTTCCTGTTCCGCCTACCGCAATCTATACGATATCCGACTCGTCAAACGAACATGCCGTCTATTGATATCAAACCCCCCAAAAGCCCTGCCTCCCAGTCCGTCTAATTATGAATCGCGTCCAGTATCTGCCCGCCTCCCACACCTCATTGCACGCAATATTCCAAGGGGAAAAGCTCGCTCCCGCCTGCTGTAAAAGAAAAAATCAAAAATCAAATCCATTCGTGTATTCCGGCCTTCGTCAACGTCATACAGCCATCTTCATGGCGATCGTCTTGTGCGGATCATACCCCCTGACAATGATGTCTTCCACCTTCCACCCGTCTATGCTACATCCCTTCTCTCGCGCCATTTCCACCTCGGGGAACTGGCGTGGTTCTCTTTCCAACTGGACATTCAGAGCGTCTTCATGGTCGGCGTAGACGTGAGCATCGCCCATGACGTGTGTCAAGCTGCCGGGTACCAAATCGCACACGTGGGCAATCATGTGCGTGAGCAGGGCGTAGCTAGCAATGTTGAACGGCACGCCGAGACCCATGTCACAGGATCTCTGGTACAGTTGACAGTGCAGATGGCCCTTCTCAGTCGCCTTGCTCTCCTCGGCGCCGTTGCTTGCCTCCGTGGAGGAGGACGTACAGCCGTTGGCTGACGGGACTGCGCCGTTCCGCCGTCTGCGCCTGGGATATGAGACGTAGAATTGGGCAAACACATGGCACGGCGGCAGCGCCATGAGATGCAAGTCACGGGCGTTCCACGCACTCATGATTATCCTGCGGTCGTACGGCTTGTGCTTGAGTTTGTCAATGACGTCTGCAAGCTGGTCGACGCCCTGGCCCGTATAGTCCGTCTTGGCATCCACGTATTCCGCTCCAAAGTGACGCCATTGGAAGCCGTAGACGGGTCCCAGGTCGCCTTCTTCGCGGTGCGTGAGGCCCAGGTTGTCGAGGAACTCGCGGGAGCCGTTGCCGTCCCAGATCCTGACGCCGACGTCGCTGAGGGCCTTGGATGACGTGTTGGCCTCGATGAACCACAACAGTTCGGCAATGACGGCCCGAAGAAAGACGCGTTTCGTAGTTAGAAGCGGAAGGATGGGAATGCCGTCCTGGTTGAGAGAGAACTTGATTGGTCTAGGGGCGAAAATGCTGATGGTGCCGGTGCCTGTACTGAACAATGACCATGAAATGTTAGCGGGCGGTGACGTCGCTGGCAACCCCAGCTGGACGCGCCTGTTGTAACTCACCGATCGGGTCTTTGCTCCCCTTCTTCCAGAATTTCCCGTATCAGGTCAAGATACTGGTACTCTTCGTGTCTCCTAGCAGGAGCAGCTCCGTTGGGAGCGACGCCATCCTGTAGAGTCATCTTCGACTGAGGGTTCGCCGCGTATAGCATGTGCAGCACAAAAAGAGCGACGCGGTCGAGTGAGCTCCTTCGACGCGACTTGGAGAGCGCCTCCCAAAGTAGCCAAGCGCCAAGTTGACCCGCGATCTCGTCCGGACCGGGTTATCAAATTCCCGTCTCCCCGATCCCAGGTGCAACTCGCTTACCCCGTTCACGTGATCCACAATTCAAAAAAAAAAAAATCCATCCTCAGACGGGCGGTGGCGTGTGCGTCCCACCCGAAATTTACGGTCCGCGTCTCCGAATGTGACGATTATCCCTCCCTCGACATCACCCAACGCCAAAGTCGACAAACCCCATCACCAATCGACAAAGATGGCCAAGGAAACGCCCGCGAGAACCGGTTTAACCGTCGGCCTGAACCGCGGCTACGTACGTGTTGTCACAGTCTCACCTCGTGGAGGATCTCTGCTCCGCTCTCCCCTCGTCCTCCACGAGGTGGTCACCACGACCGAAGCAGACGATGGACGCTGACATTTGATGCCCCTGTTTCCGCCGCCATATAGAAAACCACCCCTCGTGTCGTCAAGCCCCGTGTCTCCCGCACCAAGGGCCACCTGAGCAAGCGCACCGCTTTCGTCCGCGAGGTCGTCAAGGAAGTTGCCGGGTAAGTGTCTGCGCCCAGAAAACATGGCGGAAAATCCCCAATTCGAACGCATCACAATGACGGGAAGCCCGCGGGAGAGCTTGCGCACAGGCTGTCCCCGTAACTAGCCGCCAGTTCCCTCATCCCGTCTCCCCGTGACCCAGCCGAATCGTTTTCCCCCCTCCCAGCCAGCAAAGCCTCGAGCACAGCTAACTTCTCAACGCAGTCTTGCCCCCTACGAGCGCCGTGTCATCGAACTGCTTCGCAACTCCAAGGACAAGCGCGCCCGTAAGCTCGCCAAGAAGAGAGTACGTTATCCCCCCTTGGCGACTTTGTTGCAGCGCTGCCCATGATCCTTCTACGCCCCTTCAGGACGCTGACAAAGACGCAGCTCGGTACTTTTGGCCGTGCCAAGAAGAAGGTCGACGAGCTGCAGCGCGTCATTGCCGAGTCCCGACGCGCCCACTAAATAGCGTGCAATGACCTGATGAGTCGGACACCTATTTTTCGAGCTGCACAATGGAGGAATGGACCTTATTTTTTTTCTGGAGGGAAAAAGCATGTAAACACCGGCGTGGGGGGTCATGGCATTGACGCATTGGCAAGCGGAGCGGTAGTTGAGAAGGGCTATTTCAACGTATCCCAGGGACGTGAAATACCTGCTGCTTCGTCGGAATACTAAAAATCACCTTCTCTCCAATGCGTGGATTCTGATTGTCCGTGATGTGATGATTTGAACAAGGTGTGGTACCGTTTTCTACCAGCTTCTCATTGAATGAAATCGTCATGTCAATTTTGCGTGGACACTACATCCGCGTCCATCACCATAACTCACTACTACTGCACAAACCCAGTCTACTTCCGACAATGATGCTTGTGAAACTTGCAACGCTTCGTGGCCGAGAGCGTCAAGACTCTTCCGTGCTCATGTAGCTCAATGACATGATGTTAACATGTGCCAATATCACCGTCATAACCATTCGCTCATCTAACTCTACCTTGTACATTTGAAATAAACGCCAGTCATGCAGTAAAATCACCTCTCATCACTTCTTTCCCAGCTTGAACCACTTGGGGATCTTCGTCCCATCCCCCTTGTCCTTCTTATCCTCTAACTTTGCCGCCTCCTTGGTAGGACCCGGCTCAGGCGCATCATCGACCGCTGGAAGATCAGGCACCTTGACAGCTTGTCCCTGCCTCGCGACGTTAGCTCTGAGGAAGGGCTGCTTTCTGACATGTGCCGGGACACTATCTTCCCATACTAAGTTGACGAGTACCCGGCCAGATAGCTTATACGACTTGACGAGGTTGTGGTTTTCCCCGCCATCGTCTTTAATGATGTCCTTGCCGCCGGGGAGGACGAGATGAAACTGCTGCGTGGCATCTGCCATGACATGTCGCACGGCTTGGTACAAGAACGCCCCCGTCGCGCTGGGGCTGACTTGCCATTCGCTGCTGGTATTGTCGGGGAACCGCACCCTGACGAGGATGGACTTTATGGAGGCGATGCGTGCCTCTTGAGCGGCGGCTTTCTCTTCCAGTTCCTTGTCTGAGAGGAGCCGTTTGTTCCGCGTGCTCTCAAGAAGTCGGGCTTGGTGGAGTTGAGCGTGGGCGGCGGTTGGGATGAAGTCGGTCTCTGAGGCTGGCACCAATGCCGCCGCGGGCGTGGCTCCTGTTGGCGCCAGAAAGACATTGACGGGTTGATACGAATCCTGTGATGTGGATGAAGGGGATGCTCCGTTGTCTCGAGGAGCTTCTTGTTCCACCGGTGCTGCCGAGAGGGCAGGCTGGTTTGACTGTGATGGATCTTCTTGAGGGACAGCCGGTTCCGGCACACCGTCTGCCATGGAGGTATCCTGCTGATCTTGCTGCGGTTGATGCACTTCCTTGGCTTCCGTCTTGGCCTCCGCCTTGGCTTCACCCTGCTTCGCGTCCTCATCCTGGTCTTTGAAGAAGGAACTAATCATGTCCATGGCCTCAACCAGCGTCTGTTCAGTCTTTTTGTACCCTAACCGAATCAACACATTGCCCGAATTATGCCCCAGCTGGAACAAGGTCTTCTGAAACTCTGGAAAAGTCGAAAACTCCCTCCCCATGATATTCAAGACGGGGGTTTCATAATACAGCTGGCCACTCCCGCTCGTCGTATTCGCATAACCCCTCGCGGTGATGTTGACATTCTTTCCCGCGCTCGCTTCACCACTTTCAAACTGGCGCATGACTTTCCACAGCGTCATGTCGGAGGGGAACTTTTTGATTAAGCGACCGCCTGGGATTTCTTTAGCTTCGGGTTGGGGTATCTGGAGAGCGATTTGTACGGCGGACGGGGTGTTGGAGCGAAGAACGAGCTCGAGCTTTGCGCCTGCAGCTAGGCCTGATGTTCGGAAGGGCAAAGAGAGATCGACCTGCTTTTGTTTGTGTCTACGGACGTGTCAGATCAGGTACGGTTTAGTCTTGCATGCGGACTAGGTGCCGGAGCGGGGAGAGGGTGAGTCTTACTTGAGTAGGTACTTGTCGCTGGAGAGACCGAGCTTCTTGCAAGCCTGATCCAGAACGTCGGAGAGATATGTCCCAGGAGTGACATTGACAGTCGCCCGGCGCAGGTCGGTGGCGATGACGACAACGTGGGATGCCATGTTGTCGAGTGCGGGGGCCTGAAGGAGAGGGACGAGTCCCAGAGGAGCGAAGACTGAGGTCGAAAGCCTCGAGGAGAGGGTGTAGGTGAAATTTGCCAGTGAATGGACGAAGTGGCGGCGATGCTGGGCGATGATGAACCAAGTACTTGGGGCGTGTTCAATGTGGCACGTCAGACTGTCCGTCCATCCGACGACGCCATGTCCAGGATCTGCTCGTCTCGTCTTGTGCTTTGCCTACCGTGGTCACTCGGGCGCGTGACAAAGTCGTGCGGAGGAAAAAGAAAATGAACGTAAAAGGTTTACTCAAGATTCTGTCCTCACCAGATGAAGCAACCGGTGAATTCAGATGGAGTGGACGACGTCGGCTCAGTCATCGGTCGTCAGTCAGTTGTCCCTTCTTCTCGAAGCCTCCACGGTTACAACATGCTAGTGACTACCGGTGCCGCCCTATGCCTAAGCTTCAGCCAATCAGAGCCATCCTTTCTACGGTGCTGCTTTCCATCTGCCTCTTGCAGACATGTCATCCTGCTGTTGTGCTTCCAAACCCATCGTTAAAACAATCCAGGTGTCATATTGACTGCGGAAACAACAAGCCGCATGGTCTGGAATCTGGCCGCAGTGCCCAGTCGGCCCTCAAAAAAGGCCATTGGATGCGCTGGATAACTCGAGGTGCGGCACGATTTTCACTCCGACTCAAGCTTTGGATCGTGACTAATAACATGAGTAGTGTTTCTCGACCCGGTCCTGGCATCTATCTCCTCATTAAAATGGCACGTCAGAACACCGCCATTGCATCTCGGGATTTGACACATCACCACCCTGGACCCTTCGAGCCGTTCACGTACTCCCGTAGTTGGGGATTTATTTCTGCTTCCTGTCAAAGACGTTGCGCCACGAAGCGAGACAACTACACTTACTTTACCGCGGCAGGTTGCGAACGTCCACACGGAGAGTTGTATAGCTACCTGGTTTATTCTCCGTTGCAGAAAAAGCAACATATTCCGGTTGAAATGGACTGCACGGTTCGGCAGTTGGTTGTATCCTCGAGTTGACCGGGTCTTGGTGTGTATCCGCGAGTTCAAGACCCCTGATTGCATGGGACGCGACGAAGACCTGCAGAGACCGAAGCGTGCTTGCGAGATGTGATAAGGCCCGACGTCAGCATGGGGTGCTTTGCAATGCCGATTCCTAGAGGTGAGAGGGCGTGTGATTTGCGGCCTGCGTACTCCGTATATTAAAAGTACGTGGCCCAGTGCCTAATTGCGCCTCTTGCAGCATGTCGGTCGATGGCTGTGGTGGGCAGGCAAGGCGTCGTATGAGACAAGAGACAACGTCCACCACAACCACGAAATCGTAACTGCCAATGGTAACAATTGTTGCCGACGGGGACGTCTTTCAGGCAGCCTCTTGTCTCATCATGAAGTGACGAAAGACTGAGGCGCCACGCATGTTGGCGTTATGCAGCTTACATGTGAGTGATCAAAGCAGAGCAGAAATGATGCTCACTTATACCTTCGTCTGCAGTCTGACCACAGTTGACAGAATCCACCCATTGTAGCCAAGCTTCCAATCTGCATACGATCAAACCGACCTAGGAACAGTGTATGCTGTGAGCGTACGGTTTCAAACAGCTATATAAGATGTGTCCAGCAATGAGACGCAACGGGGTTGATCCGCTTCAAGGCAGTTGAGAAATCGGCATTTCCACCTTTCTCCTAGACCTGAAGACTGTTTGAATCATTTCTTAAAGCCATGTTCCTTTGCAAGGCTCTCGTGTTCCTTGTTGGGGCAGCCGCGGCAGTCCACGGTCTCGTGGTCCGCCAAACCGGTGAGTGTTCTCTCGCCACATCTGCCCTGTATCTCGTCATTGCAGGCTAGAAAAGGCGTCAAATCAGACAGTTACTCACTGACGATTTTCGCGTAACCAGGCGGCGGCCAAAGCTACCCCGACTGTGACGGCCTCCAACGCATCGAGAGTGTGCCAGACCACATGAACTCTGGTGACAAGCTCTTCCGTTCGTCTGCACCATACTATCTCCACGAAGACAGCGACCAGAGAATAACAGAGGAAACCATCCGGTGTCTCCGGCAACTCGGAATCACGCACGTCATTTCGCTCAATGGCGAGGCCGACAACCAGGCCATTCGACAGGCCCTCCAGGACCAGGGCATCGCCTACACGGCGCTGGCCACGCCCGACTTCCACGCTCCCACCGTGAACCAGCTACAGCAGGGCTGGGATGCCTTCTACGGCCACCGCCAAGGCACGCTGGTCTGGTGCGGCTACGGATGGGGCCGCACGGGGACCATGATCACGGCCTTGCAAATGTACGCGCAGGCTGAACGGGGAGAGACGCTGCGGTGGACGCGCGAGCAGTATCACAACGAAAACAGGGTGGAAGCAGACAACCAACTGGACAGGCTGGATCAGCTGCAGGAGCATTTACGCCATAGACAGCCCCCCTTCCGTGACGAGACCGTCCCCATGAAAGTCGACGAGCCACTTGTGCAGCGCGTCAGAGACGGCGACTTCAACGGAGTTGATTGTCCCCAGGTTCTGGACCTGGCACTGGCCCTTTCGCTGCTTTCCATCTCGGACAGGACCCCGAGAAGGAGAGCGTTGCCTGGTATGCATGTTTCCAAAGCCCGCTGAAAGCCCCCACGAACCTCGTGTCACTGACCGTCTTTGCTTATTTCCAACAGGGGAGGAGTGCAAGCAGGCTCAGGAGCTGTTTCTGCGTGAACAATGCGGCGTGAGCGACTACAGCCGTCCGTCAGCCATCAACCTCACGTCAGGGTCAGTCCATGTCTTTTCCCGCAACGGCCAGGGCAATCTCGTGGAGACGGCGTGGGAAAACGGCCAGTGGTGGCCGTACTGGATCCGTCGAGACGGTTATATTGCCAGCCAGCCCGCCGCCATGGTCATCAACGACAACGCGCTCCGAGTCTACGCACGAAGCGGATCCAACGAGCTCGTGGAGGGGGCATTGAACGACGGTGCGTGGCAGTCCTGGAAGGGTCTCGGCGGAGAGATTGCAAGCGCCCCTACAGCCATCTGGCTGGGAGAAAGCCTAGGCGTCCGTGTCTACGCCCGCAACAAGGCCAACCACCTCGTGGAAATCACATACTCTGGCGGCAGGTGGTCAGACTGGGAAAACCTGGGAGGCGATATTGTCGGTGACCCCTCGGCCCTGTGGATGGGGGACGACGTAGGCATTCGCGTCTACGCCAGAAACAGGGCCGGCGAGCTCATGGAAAAGGCCTATCAGAGTGGCCGCTGGCACGAGTGGAAGAACCTGGGCGGCTCTATTTCCAGCTCGCCGGCAGCCATTGCTCTTGCACCTGGAGATGTCCGCATCTACGCACGCAACTATCAGTATGAGCTTGTAGAGCAGGGCACCCGGGGAGGCAACTGGCAGAACTCCTGGTCCGGCTTGGGTGGCGGCAAGTTTACCGGGTCCCCGGGGGCCATATGGATGGGAGACAGGGGCATACGTGTGTACGCACGCAACGCGCAGGGCAGCTTGCTGGAAAAGGGGTACATGGAAGGCAGTTGGCACGATTGGTCGGACTTGGGCAGGCGAGAATGTCAAGGTAGAAACGCGTGAGCCCGAGGCCGAGGGTTCTTGTTTGCTGTGCCCTCCACTCGAGGTTTCCGTGTCTCGACCTGGAACACGCCAATGTCTCCTTTGGACTCGGTTGAGGTGGTCGAATATGATGCGTACGATCTGCCTGGAAAACTTCAGTGCCTCTCATTATAACTACGCATGTGGCCCAGGAAGTAAGGCAGGCGACAATACATATACACACCTTTGTGGGAACTCTTTGCGTCGGCACACGTGAATAATCTGTCTGCCCCAACCGAGGCCAACGTGAAGAATATTTTCCAGAAGCATCTTGATGATACTTAGCCGTCGACACACAAGTTCAACAAGTCAAAAGCTGCCCTCCTTCTCTCAAGGTATAAGAGGGCGGCTGCAGCGTCTCGGAGCGTTGCGCGCCACGGCCTGGTGCCCTGCAGAGATTCAGATGTCCCCATACGATCAGAAAATCTATCTACAGTGAAATGTCCTCGGGGAGTACGACACCGATCTTCCCAGCACCCTGAAACGACCACCAGAATGCCGTTCCCGCCGAGCATGTCGTGTCGTCGGTCCGCGACACGGACGAGACAGCTCATATCGGCCGTCAAAGCAGCGCCAGTCTCATCAGACCAGACGCAGTCGCGGAGAAGAACGAGCGTCAGCACAACCAAGTCTGAGGTGTCTCGGATCCCCAAAAGTCGCCTGCACGCAGACGGCAGCAAGTCATCAGCGGCGAGGCCTCGCGAGTCACCACCAGGCGGCGCCACAGCTCCAGCCAATCAACGCCCGCCACCGCCCCAGTCCAGTCAGCTTCCGCCGCGCCAGTCTGGTCGTTGCCTTGCGAGTTGCCGCACGCAGCTCGTCCGTCCGTTGAGCTACCACCAGCCACGACTCACGATCCGACGACACACTCAGCCAGGCAGCTTCCACAAGCACCGTCACGAACCCCCCGTCAAGGCCTCACCCGCCAAGAAGCTCGACCGATCAATCTCCCCGCCCCCTGAGCGACTGCTCGGTTCGCAGTCCCTCACCCAGCAGCACAATGGTACGCCTGAACCACGCTCCTCCATCTGTCCCTCCCTCCCTCCCTCCCTCCCTCCATCCGTCCATGCCAATCCCGAAGCTAACTCAGACCACCAGTCGTCGCCCTTCTCCATCAGTTCGTGATTCCCCCCTCCCTCCGGGCCCCCGGCCTTCCAGTTCCTCGAACCCTTCCCCCCGTGCTGACGACTCTCTTCCCCCAAAAAGACGGCGGCGCCTGCGTCGCCATGGTCGGCAAAGACTGCGTCGCCATAGCCTGCGACCTCCGCCTGGGCCTCCAAGCGCTCACCGTGTCCAACAACTTCCCCAAGATCTTCCAATACGGCGACGTGTTCCTGGGGCTGACGGGCCTCGCAACCGACGTCAGCACCGTCGCCGACCTCTTCCGCTACAAGGTCAACATGTACCGCCTCCGCGAGGAGCGCGCCATCGCCCCCCGCACCTTTGCCAACCTCGTCTCGTCGTCGCTCTACGAGCGCCGCTTCGGCCCCTACTTTGTGTCCCCCGTCGTCGCGGGCCTGGACCCCAAGACCGGGAAGCCCTTCATCTGCGGGTTCGACAGCATAGGCTGCATCGATTTCGCAAAGGACTTTATTGTTTCCGGCACCGCGTCCGAGCAGCTGTTCGGCATGTGCGAGGGGCTGTGGGAGGAGGACATGGTATGTTGCTGTCGTGCCCCTTTGCTTTTCCTGGCGCTTCCCCGGCGTGTGGGCTCGGCGTGGCCCGGCTGCGCGGGAAACGGGGGTGAGAGATGGCTGACGGATAGCTTGTTACAATAGGGTCCCGATGCGCTTTTCGAAACCATCTCGCAGGCGCTCCTGAATGCTGTTGATAGAGATGCCCTTTCCGGATGGGGCGCACATGTGTACATCATCGAGAAGGACAAGGTTACCAAGAGATTACTAAAGGGCAGGCAAGACTAAAATCAGGCACTCGGCCACCGTGAGACCCAAGACGTCTCCGGGACCTGGCGAGTGCGCAGTGTGGATCAAGTTGGGGGGGGGCCGGGATGCGCTGTACGAATACCTAGATGCTCGGCTGGCGTCGACGTGGAATAAATAGAGAATCACATCTACCATTGTCAGACTAATTCATCCCTGTTTGGATGATTCTCATTGGCAAGCCACGTCGTGATGACTGAAACCTCCAAATGCCTCTATTGCACTGATACAAACAGGAAGCCGCCCCAAAGTACGCTTGACTTCCCGGCGCTTTCGCTGGCGGGCTGTTGTACATGTATCCACTGTCTAGCTTGAGCGATTCATGAAAATTATTGTTTCCGTGTCTATGTAAATTGTCATTCCTTTTATTTGCCCGTCATCATTTATCCTCTACATCTCCTTCTTGCCTTTGACGCCCTTCGTTGTCTCATGCGTTGTCTGCATGAAATAATTCCGTTCAATCAACTTGAGGACCTCATCGAGAAGACTGTCAAAAAGTTAGCTTTGTGGTTCCGGCTTTACACGAGTTGCGGGCCACTTACATGACGGGAGCACTAATGAGCACGACTGCTTTCCACTCAGTCACGTTGAGCGGGACAATGGCAAACAGAGTCTGCAAGAAGGGCGTGTACAGGAGGGCAAAGTGCAGAGCCATGGATAGGGCAATGGCATAGACGAGCATCATGTTCTTCCACAGAGGCAGTGACAAGAGTGACTCGCTAGACGACAAGGCGTTCATGGCGTTGAACATTTCAATGACGACGAGAATAGACAGCGACACGGTCGAGCCTGCCTTGGCCATGTCGTTGGAGAACATCTCACATCCAATCTCGGGGAAGTCGGCCGTGCAGTGATGGAAGCGGGACAGCTGCTTGAAGCTAATCTGGGGTCCCTCGGGATTGTACATGAACCACCAGGCGTAGCCAGCAACAGTCGCCAGACCAACGTATGTTCCGATAATGAGGTAGCGCAGGAACAGCCATCCACCAATAAGAGGCTCGTCTCTCTTTCGAGGCTGGCGCCTCATGATATCGTGGTCGGAGGAATTGAAGGATAGGGCGGTGGCAGGGAGGCCATCGGTGACCAAGTTGACCCAGAGGAGCTGAACGGGTATCAAGGCCTCGGGCATGCCCAGAGCGGCGGTGAGGAAGATGGAAACCACCTCGCCAATGTTGGACGAGATGAGGTAACGGATAAACTGCTGGGTGTTGTTGTAGATAGCTCGGCCCTCTTCGATGGCAACTTCAATTGTGGCAAAGTTGCTGTCGGCGAGAACCATGTCGGCGGCCAGCTTCGAAACATCGGTGCCAGAACCCATGGCAACACCAATATCGGCCTTCTTCAAAGCAGGCGCGTCGTTGACGCCGTCCCCCGTCATGGCCACGACCTCGCCAAGAGACTGAAGGAGATCCACCAGCTTGGACTTATGAACAGGCTCAACACGAGAGAACAGGGAAGCTCTTTTGGCAGCCTCAAGCTGCTCACTGGGACTCAAGTTCTCAAATTCACGTCCAGTGTAGCTCTTGCCAGTGAGATCTTCATGCTCGCTAAAAACACCTATTTGACGGCAGATGCTCTCTGCCGTATTGCGATTGTCTCCAGTGATGACAATAACACGGATGCCAGCTTCCTTGCATTTGGCGATCGATTGGGGGACCTCTTCTCGGGGGGGATCGAGCATACCAACCAGGCCCAGGAATGTCATGTTCTGCTCAAGGCGGGCGTAATCTTCGGTCGACTTGGCGGATAGCAAGGGATTCTCGGAGACGTCGTCAATGCTGGCCAAGGCAATAACGCGAAGACCACGGTTTCCGTAATCAACAACTTCCTTCAGCAAGAGGTCAGAAAGCTTGCTGCTAAGTGCAACCTTCTTGCCATTGGCACCAAGCAGGGCGTGGGAGCAGCGGTCAATGATGGATTCGGGTGCGCCCTTGACAAGAAGCTTCTTCTGGGTTCCGTTCTGGACAAGGACAGACATGCTTTTTCGGTCTCTGGAGAACTCGTACGTGGCAAGACGGGGAAGTTGTTTCTCATAGAAGTGGCTGGCGTGGTGGAGGCAGTCCTCGAGATGAGTATCGTCAGGAGGACAGGGTCCAATCTTTTCAACAAGAGCGCGAAGAGCCCCCTCAGTAGGCTCACCGACGCTGGAGAAGGTGGCAGTACGGGGATCATAACCGAGGTGGGCATCATTGCAAATGGCAGCGACTTCAGTCATTTGGCGAACTGTTTCTGAAGACGACGTCAAGTCCTCCACGGGTTTGCCATTGGCTGTAATGGCGCCCCTGGGGGCGAAGGTGGTACCTTCAACGTCGAGCTCGCTGAGGTCGCTGCCAGCCCCGTTGAGGTAGACAATTTTGTTGACGCTCATCTGGTTCGTGGTCAGGGTACCAGTCTTGTCAGAGCAAATAACGCTACAGCTTCCCAAAGTCTCTACAGAGGGCAAACTGCGCACAACGGCGTTCTTAGCAGCCATCTTGCGCGTTCCGAGGGCCAGGCAAGTAGTAATGACAACAGCCAGTCCCTCGGGAATAGCGGCAACTCCAAGCGAGACGGCAATCTTGAGATAGTAGATGGCACCCTTGGTCCAGCTACCGTGGCTGGGATCGTTGAAGTTGGGGATATTGATGAGCCAGACCAGAATGCAGATGACGGTAATGACTTTGGCGAGGTTGTCGCCAAAGTCGTTGAGTTTTTGCTTGAGAGGCGTGGGCTCAGAGATTTGAGCCGTAATGCTCTCATGAATGTCTCCAATGGCGGTGTTGGAGCCGGTGAGGACGACCACGGCCCTGGCACGTCCAGTCACGACGGTGGTGCCAGAGAAGAGCATGTTGACCTGATCCTGCAGGACGGCACGCTCATCCCTGACCACAGCCTCGTCATCCTTGCCGACACTCTCACTCTCTCCGGTCAAGATAGCCTGGTCGACGGCAAAGCTGTTGCTCTCAATGGCGACGACACGGCAATCGGCAGGGATGCGATCTCCAACAGCTACAACAACGATGTCACCAGGAACCAACTCGTCAGCCTTGACTCGAGAAACGTGCCCATTGTTGCGAACAACATTGGACTCATTCGCAGAGTATTCTTGCAGGGCGGCAATGGCCTTCTCGGCGCTGCTTTCTTGGGAGACTCCGACGACGGCATTGAGGATCAGGATGGTGAGAATCTGCGAACAGAAAACAAGAGTTAGCAAGCGAGTGTGTTGGAAAACATCCCCTCCGCAGAGCTGCAAATCGATCTATACAATCGGTAGTACTCACAACGGCGGGATCAACGAAGGCACTCCAGCCGCCTTCGTCCTCGAACAGGGCCAGGACAAATGAAACGGCGGCGGAGCCAAGCAGAATCATCACCAGCTGGTCCTTGAATTGCTCCAGGATAAGCTCCCATAGGGGCGCAGGGGGCTCCTCGGGGATGGCTAGTCGCCCAAAAAGTTAGCAAGAGAAGATTGTGTACAAAACAGACATGACGGGGTGTGAAGGAGAGGCGGCATCGAGGCTCCTAATTCGTTTGCCAAGGGGACAATTCTGTCGCGCAAAGGAGGCAGACGACGGACGGCACAGTATTTGAATAGGAATGACGTACAATTGCGGCCATACTTTATCCGCAGCTCCTCAACTCTCTTGTTGCTGAGACCATCGTGCTCGTCCACTCCGAAGTGGGAGAGAACCGTCGCGATGGGACGGGCAAAGGCGTTTTCCATGTCAACTAGCGGCGACAGAACACCGGAAGGTCGGCGAGGGGGGAAGCAAGAAGTTGCGCGACGTGCCGAGCGATTATAGCCCGGGGGATATGCGGCTATAGAACGTCGTTGAACCTAGGAGTGAGAACAAAGGGAGATGAAGCTTGGGGACGGCGATGAAGAATGTTTCCAAGAACCAGATCAGTCAGTGTCTTGTCATGGCCGATTTGTCAGATCCGAGCAGCCCCACGTGGCGTCGTCTACAGAGAAGGCTGGAGAAGGAGACGAAGCGGAACAATGAGGCAGGGCCAGGGCAAAAGCAGCTTTCCGCGAAACTGCTGGTGCTGGTTGAGGGCAAAAAAGTTGTCATGCGCATACGTGTTCGTTTCGACTTCGGAGGTGGTGCTGGTGCTAGCCGACTTTGGGACTTCGGGAGTGGGTAGCGCTAAAAGGGTGAAGGATCTGGTAGGTGCTTCGCCAAGGTGCAGGCTCCGTAGTGGCGCCTGGGGCCACCATGGCGGCAACCTTTGGAGGCCGGGCCTGGAGCCTTCAGGGGCCAGTCCGCCAAGCACCGGCCTGCCAGGCGTCGGCGAGGGGGTCGGCCAGGCGTCGGCCTAAGCGTGCCAGGCTACGGAGTACTCCGTACCGTGTCCACACAGAAAGATGTCGATCAACGATGATGCCTACATGGGTGTTTTATGCTGACTACTACCTACTTAGGTAGTTACTGTACGTTTTCAACGTCCTGGCAGACATGGTATCCTGGCCCTGGCAGCTAATCGATGCTATTGCTTTGCTTCGAGTGGTTGAAAAAAGCCATTGCAAAGTGTTGGAGTGAATGCAAAGTGACAAATGCCTGCGCGTGTACAGAGCAAGTACAAGGTAGCTACTAGCCCTTGCTGCATATACTTGCAAGTACATGGTACGTAAAATTCAGTACTTGAGGCACTTCAGTAGGCTTTCGTTGTTACATAATCAGAGTTTTCAAGGGTTAGCTTGTAGCTTACGCCGCCTGATCCGTTTCTCATCCCAGCCGCCCTGCTCTTTTCAGATCAACCCTCCACCGAGAAGCTGCTAATATGTGCCGTCACTGCACCTGCTCGGCTGTCAAGTGCGCCAATTTGGGTTATATCAAGCGCACGGAAACTCGAGCTTTCTGTGAAGTCTTGCGACAATCTCAACGTAGTCCCCCTCTTCTTCAGGCGTGACTATGCCATGGCGAATAAAGAAATCAAGCAGCACCAGGGCACAATTTGTCTTGAACTCCCCCCTCCTCAAAGCAGCCTGTATCTCAGGGATGCCCCAGAGACGAAAGTCTTCTACCTCCATGTCATCTGGACGTGGTACAAAGTCCTCAGGGACTTCAACATCATAGACGTACATGCATTCAGGCTGCAGCAGCCCAATCTCTGCTCCAGGTGCTGCTCGCTCATCGCGAATGTCGAAATAGCTGACGGTACCACATGACTTGGCATTCTTCAGCACATAGTCCCTGGGAAACGAGGCCTCCTCGGCAGCCTCTCGCACGATGCTCTCAAATGGTTTGTCGCCGCTTGTGAGGCCGCCGCCGACTGTGTTATCAAGCATACCAGGATAGGTTTGCTTGTTCTTGGCTCGACGAGGCACCCAGATCTTGAGGCCGTCCTCCGTCTTGACGTATCCAGTCATGTGGATTCCGTACACTACGATCCCGAACAAGGCGCTACCCGCACGTTCGATATTGACGAGTATGCTTCGGTCCGGGCCATAGACAGGGTAGAGCTCATCCCGCCATCCCTGGAGGACCTTGAAGTGAGAGCGTTCGCGCTCTGCTGCAAGCGTTCTGGCAACGTGTTCATCCCTTTCCTTGAGCGTCTTGCCACAAAGCAACACGGTCTTCTCTTCGTGGTCCACTCTCCAGAAATCCGGCCATTGGAACCCGCGGGCGGTGGACGGAAGGATAAAACCGAGCACCGAATCGCATCCTTCCACATGGAACTTGTAATATCCCGCGATCTTTTGGGCGTACTCATCAGGCTCCATCTGAGCGTACGGAAATCTGGCCAAGTCAGTATGGTGCTTGTTGTTGTCAGTCAAAGTATTCTCACTTATCGCATTGCTTCACAAGGTCGAGGTTGGTATAGGTTGCCATTGCTACGGCGTTGGGACCCAGAATTGGAGATGACTTGAATCAGTTGCAAAGGTCGGTCCGTTGAGAAGCTGCAGGAACAGAGTGACAAGTGCGGGCTACGCGGGCCGCTGCTGAGCCCCATGTTGGTCCTGAGTCCTGACTCCTTCAATGTTCCTCCTGCCGTGTCCACGTCCAATATTTGCACACAGAACTCCACACGGCATGCGTGATGATGGACGGACTTCACAGCCGGGGGAGTCCTGTGCAAACTGCCTACGCATTTCATGCCGACACTTATATGTAGAGTCTTGCCTGTGCGGTAATATCCTTGGACCTTGAGCTGTTTCTCCCCCGATTTGTCTTGTGTCCCCTGTCCCCTTTGTCTCCCTCCCGCCCTCTCATCTTGTTCGTCCCCCCCTCCTCTTTCCGCTTTTCTTTTAACCTCTTTTTTTGCTGCACTCCTCGACCAGGAACATTGCATTTATCATCACGGCTCCAGGCTATTCTGCCTGCTCGAGTGAGATAGGAAGCGATACGACGCATACGAGAGCATTGCGCCTTGAAAAAACATCGACTTCCAATCACGGGCGTTGATGAGTCAGCGCGAGGGCCGTATTACAACAAATCCTTCCTCATCAATGCTGCCATTTGGAAGACGATTTGATGAGGATCTCTTGACTCCGGCCCCTTCCCCCCCCTTTTCCTCATATTGGAGCGGCAACGACGCTGCAAACATACGCGTCAAAATCATAACCTTCTTCGAGAAAAGAAAAGGAAATTCTACCAGTCTATGTGTTCGGCTTCTTGACGTGCGAGTTCAACAGCAAAGAGTAAGAGCTATAAATACCAAGACACTGATCGTTTTCACTGTATCGAGACTTATTCGTCTAGTGGTCGTAAAGTCCATCACTGTTGCATGGATGGCGGCGTCGAGTGTGTGGCGACGATTCGCCCGCGACAACCGCAGCCGATCAATCGCGTAAATGGAGCACTTCCTCGACGAATCTCGTCGCCCAGGTATTCGTACCACTCTTCAAGGTACTTATGCTGACTGTATTCCAAACGTCAGTTGGTGATTGAGTGAGAGAAAAGATGGTGACAACGAAGCACAACGCGCATCAAAGTCCATCAACCGGCGCCCAAAATCTCATCCACCTCTGGTCTAAATCGCTCCCTTGGCGATATGACCTTGAAATCAGTAATGAGACGAATCCTGCTCTCGGCATTTTCATCGAATGAGCTCGTATAAATCATATACGGGTCAGGCAGTACCGCATCCCTGCTTCATAATTCGTCACTAGCCACCGCTGGTGTTTATGCTGCGCACCAAACTCGGCGGCAATCTGTGACAGTTGTCCATAATTTTCCATGTTTGCGTTGAACGCACTACTCCTCTTTTCTGGAGTCAATTCGGCAGCTCTGCGAGTAAAGTCCTCCTCGATAGATCTGCCCAGGCCCCCAGAGTCAGCTAGATACATCAGTCCAGTCCGCCTCTGTCCTGTGATACGTCCCCGTTGCCGACCCATGCAGTGAGGAAAAAGGCCTCGCCGCCTCTGAGGAATCGCCGCCTCCGAGGAATAATAGTTTGTCACACGGCACTGCGGTGCTCAGTGCTTCGGGGACGTCGTGGCGAAGCATTGTGCGCGTGATTAGGACTTCCTTCGTTGTCCCACCCTATCAAGCTACTGACAAAACTCCGTAGGTCGGGATGTGCCACAAAGTTGAGCTATTCCGGCGCTTTGTGCTCGTCAGTCATTGTTGCGACCTGTAAATCCGTGGGAGAGAGTTCGCCGGCACCGATGCCGCCGTGAGCTTGGGGCGATTGGCTCGAGTTGAATATGCCGGCTTCCGACGATGTTCCCGGCTCCAGGATCCTTGTTGGAGCGTACCGAGTGAAGTATCTTTATGATCTGTCAATCATCTTCATTGAAGTGTTGACCTTGCGTGGTAGTCTACTACAAGGTATATCTGTAGTTTCCACTCACTCCGATCGGACTTTTAGCATATCCTCCCTTGGAGCGAAACCCTTGACGAATAAATAGCCATCTTGCTCTGACCTCTTGCGCACTTCAGAAACGGAAGTACTTTTTGGCGTTGCCTTGCGCAGTCCAAGCTTTCCTGCGCAATCTTTCCTTCATTAGACCCCACTGAGAGACGAAGTTCATGAGAAAGCAGGGTCGTAATACTCACTATCTATCTGAGACAAATGCCATGCTATCGAGTGAACGTTTTCTTCAAAGCTAGACTATAATTTATCGTCCCACAACTTGAGATTGAAGAGGGGTTGATGCCGAAAACGGCGACGGCACTCGCCTTGAACTCCTCGTCGTCCTCGTATATTACCACCCCGCAGAGGGTGACCATGGCCTCGGGAGCTAATAGACCGGTCCAACCGGTCCTCGGGGGGAATCTGTGTGCTACCTTTTATATTCCTGTTTGCAAGCTTTGTATAATGTTAGTCGCGGAACTCAGATATTGGCTATTGTCATCGCCGGCTCTCACCATTGCCATGTACTCATTTCACGACTTGCGTTTGATTCAGTCTCCCAAAAAAGAAAAAAAAACATACTTGATGGATCAAAGATTATGGTGTATTTCATCATGAAGTAGTTGTGAAATGCTTGCATGCCGGAGGACTGTATCAACATGCCCTCCCGTAGCCTCGGTTTCTGCCAACCATGATCCACGAACCTTAATAACTTGTACTACATTTCATGCATGACCACGCTATTAAAATGCATATCGTCCTGCATTTTTTTTCTGATTCGGAGAATGAGTAGTGGTCCAGAAAGGATGTCATTCGTTGGCGTCGTTGCCCAGAGTCACCGCAGCTTCCTCTGCTCTAGTCAACCCGAACTCCACGAGGTCGACTTCGAGAGTTGCCGATCTTCACTCGTTTTACACAACAGACGCCATGTCTTCGTGGTAACCAAAAGCACCGATGAGTGAAGACTGATTTGAAGCAATCATGAAGCCATTAACCAAAGCCCTGGCTATGGCTCGAGGAGCGTTCGAATACGAGATCGCAACCGCATGTACCCAAGTTCGTCAATCGCACAGGTAGTACATGTCAAGAGCTTGAACCATTATTTCGGATTAAGGACTTCCTTTTTTCGGGGGTATGACAGAGAACGTAGCTCGACCGATTCGGTGGCCAGACACGAGATATCAGCGGTGTCGCCGTCGTCATGTACCCACGGTCATTCATGTGCTGCGGTGGAACCGTTAGAGACGGGATTCTTCAGATTGCGGACCGATACTTATTTCAATCAAATGGAAGTTGCGAATACTCCGGCAGTCGCTTCCTCAATCAAGTGGGATTGCTCCTTCCTCCCCTGCACTCATGCTCTCCCGTTGCCAGCTGTCGAGAACCGGACAGCAGCCCCAGACTTATTTCTCTTCCAGCATCGCACGATACCCTCTCTTGGTTCGTTTTTGGTGCCATTCACTCCATTTGGGTTCTTCTTGGAAGTAATTTTGTATCCGAATTTTTTTGGACTCGTTCACTTAAGTTCTTCTGTAGTATGGCGATTGCAGTATCGACCTTCTGTACGCCCCGGGCCTCCGTCGACGACTTCGGATCGACAAATTCCACATCTCCCATCGTTGGGAAAAACATCAGCAGTTTCAAGTTCCCCCATTTCAGCACGTACGCTGGACAGTTTTATGAGGGACTCAGCCATAGGAGAAGGCAGATTAAGTCTCTGCTAGATGCCGACGGTACCGAAAACAATGCTCAAGTCTGGCAGGAGTTCTCGCACTGGCGTATCGATCAAATGCCTTCTGCCCCAACCTGTCGAATCTCAGATACGCCGGAATTCGAACCGGGAAAGTATGTTCGTCCTCAGTCTCCTTTCCGTAAATGGGTGGTCTCTATACAGAAAAGAAACAAGCATAGCCTTCCATCTCGCAAGCTACCTAACCGCGGCCTTCCGTACTGGCTTTGGGTTACTGGCGAGGACTGTGGTACATCACCACCATACCACTCGATTCGGACTAAATCGTCATCTGGCTCTTCATTCAACTTCGTTTCTGCAGTTCGGAGCGCCAGTGCTAGTTTGGCGGGACTCAGTACCGTTACGAGATCAGGAGCCAACACGGCATTTTCCAGATGTGCCTCGCGGGTTGAACATGGCGCCGGCGCATTTACGGCTGAACCAAGACAGTCTGAAGAAGTCTCCATCGAAAGGCCAATACGACTGGACGCTGACGCTCTCGATCGGGCTGTGAAGCGTCGCCGAATATTGGATGAGCTAGTTCACACTGAACAAGACTACATCACTGATATAAGGCTGCTTTTGAATGTATGACAAAGCACTGACCATGCGATGAAATATTCTAATGAAACTACTAGGTTTATGTTACGATGCTAGTTTCACTTCCTTCTGCATATCCTGGCTTGCGGCAATCAGTAAACCACAATCTCTCTGACATCTTACAGCTGCATGAAGAATTCCTGGACGAGCTTCAGCGCGCCGTCTCGCATTCGGATTTCAAGGAGTTTTGTCATCCAGAGGGCGCCACTGGAATAGCGAGTCTACAGTTTCATGATCGAACGCAAGCCTTCGGTTGTGGTGGAGGCGCCAACGTCCACGGCGGCGGGTCAACCATGGAAACATCTGAGTTGTGCACGGAACCACAAGTTATTGTCGAAGTTTCCAAAATATTTGAGAGACAGGTAAAGTCCATTGCCATTCATGAGACCAGCGCAGTCTTCTGATGGCCACAGATGAGCCGTTTCTTTATATATAAAGAGTACGGAGCCAAGTATGAAATGATGATCCAAGAAACAGATGCAGTTTACGACACGTTGCCGGACTGGGACTTGAACCAGAAAGGACTCGAAGCTCTGTCAGCTCTTTTAAGCACGAAGAGCTGTGTTCAGCGCAACATCAACAGGGCAGCTACCATGAAAGATCTTCTTGTGAAGGTGAGAAGACCAATGTGAAAGGCGAAGAGAGAACACGCATTAACATGATCTGCAAGCCGATACAAAGAATTTGCAGGTACCCTTTGATATTTGGGGAGCTCCTCAAACATACGCCTGTGGTTGATTGTCCAAACGCACACATGGCAGCTGAGAGCGTGTTAAACCGCTTTCGTGAGGCAACCGCAGAAATCAACCAGGTGACAAATGACCCTCAAATGAGAAACACTTTATCGCGCTCCTGGCTACTGCAAGACCGACTTGTGTTTCCAAATAGGGTAAGCTTCCTGTGGCCCGTGGATGAAAAACCAAGAGTAACCAAAGGGTAGAGTTTTGATTCTGTTTCCAAAGATCGGGTAAGATCCTTCGGTCATGTTCGTTTATGCGGAGCCCTCCATGTCTGTTGGCAAACTCCATATGGAGTTGACGGCCAATATTTGATATGTATACTTTACCCTGATATTCTCTGCTTGGCATGTGCTGGGAAAGTAGATCCCATATATACCATAAAAGCTTGTATAGATGTGCATGAGGTCAAAGTAGAGGAGGCAGATAACGGAAGAGGTAAGTATGAAAGTCTCAACACCAGAGAGTGTGAGCCTACAAACGGGCTGATTTTTCGTCTCTAAAATAGGTTTACAATGCCATACGGCACCTTTCTCCTGGAAGCTCGTTTTTGAATGCCATCACCAGCTATATGAAATTATTATGACAGCCTGCGCACCCAAAGAAGAAGTTGAATGGCGTGCACGATTATCTTCACCGCCAGCTCAATGCAAGATTGGGGCGGCTACCGCACTTACATTTCTGGACCTGGACATGAAAAGTCTTGGGGTTGTTGCCAGCAAATCAGGTAGGTCATCACTGTTAGTCAAACTTGTGGGAGGCATTGACATGAAAGACAACAGACCCTGGCGCCCGGAGACTGTCCATCCGAAGAGCTACCACGATATGTCCCAAGCCAGCTTTATACCAAGTAATCATAAAAAACACAAGCGGAGCTCGGCAAACCAGCGGCCACGGTTCTACGTCGTTAAACATGCATCGATCTCATTCTCTGCTTGCCGCGAAGACTCGAGTCTCATTCCTTGCACCACCTCGAAGCGAACGTGTGCGATTGGAGGCTATCCTGGCTGATGTCTGGAGTCGAGAGATTCTGCCGTTTTCAGGCATGGGTGGCCGGTCGAGGAGTGAGCGCCTAGTTAGAACATCAGCCTCAACGGTAATAAGAAAACTGAGTGTGGCGAGCATTGCAAGTTCCTTTGCCAAGAGAGCTGGCGGGCTGAGGCAGAGAATGTCTCTTGAAGACACTTTTCGGCCAGCAGGACCGCAAACGACACCTCCAGACATGGCAGAAGTTGTATCGAGGTCAAATTGGGGGAGCAGAATAAGTGATATGGACAATGGAGGGCTTCGACTGGCTCAGCAAAGCGCTCATGCCTGCAGGAGGAAGTGCAGGGAGTGATGACGAAGAAGAGAAGCGGCATACCAGGTATGGATTGCGAGGCATGTCTAGTTGAGCGGTTGCCCGATTGACCCTCTACAGACGTTAGAATCGATGATGCCGTGCATTGGTCTTGGTTTGGTGCTCGTTTTGAAGATGAAGGGACTGGCCGTAAAAGAAATCGCATGGCTGAAGGTGCATAATACATAGTGACATAGTTTAGAAACTGAAGAATATGAAATATCTGAAGATGGAATATGGCCATTATCTGACACATGAAAGAAAATCTGGGAATTGGATAGCCCACGCATGAAGTGTTGTTGACGCGTCTTCGACAGGTCATGAATGCAAAGACGTCGGTCGATGGGCTGCTGGCGACAATACCTTGAGGCATCTATGATAGCCACCTAGGGATTTAAGTGCTCCGTTTGGTAAAGCAATTTACCTGGGAATGCTGTACTCGGTACGGAATGCAAACCTTGGGCAAAGTCTGTCCGGATCTGGAGTCCGGACTCCTGGGGGGGCTATTGCGCGACAGCGTGGGCCTGTACCCCGTCAAGGTAAGAAATGACTTGCGTTGTGTAGTCGACAGTGTACAGAGTCCTGGTAGGCCAGTACTAACATACTCTGTATTGGATTGTTCAATATCACCAACCTGGCAATGTCTTGGATGAGTTGGCCGAAGGACTCCAACATGATGAAGCGCTGGTGCCGACTGCCGACTGCCGACTGCCGATTCCTGCGTCCTGGGCCCCACAACAAACAATGAATTGAACCTTCAGGCCAGGGAAACAAAAAAAGGTACTGAGCCAACCCTCATCGACAATGAGTCTTTACCTCGCCAAGCTCATCGTTTCTTTCTAGCACCACAGCGTCAATCGTCGCTCTGGTTGGGGGGGTTCTTCGGAACAAGAAGGGGTCGACTGGTGCGTCGAGCCATGGCATCAACGGGAGAAGAAGTCCACACGCAGGTTGATGGCAATGGGAGCGCTGCTGCAGCACCGCCCAAGTCTGAGCCGTTTACGCCGTTGTTACCCACCCTGATGAAGTCGGCCGTTGACCAAACCGTCAAAGCCGTTACAGCAGTCGTCCAGACCGAGATTCGGGCACTCCCAAGGCGGATTGTTGCGGCTGTTGCTGCTCAGCAAGCCGCAGGCTCCGCCAAAACACCAAGGAGGAGGACCGCGTCGTCTGCCGCAGACGACGACCAAGGCCTGCCCAAGTCTCAGCAGCTTTGGAACGACGCATACGATGGCTTGGAAGATAGCGGCGCCACCTCTGGCATTGTGCGGTCATATGCGGAGACGTTGACGTTTGCCATTGCTGGCGGTGACCAGGGGAAGCCTGGGCCCGACACGGCCACTTTGTTGGCTGCTGATTTGAAGGACCCCGTGAAGCGCCAGGCACACATGCGGTATCTTGTGCAAAAGGGACGGGACAAGTTTGCTGACGACTCGAAACTTGCCCAGACGGTGGGAGATGTTGCTGGGTTTGTGCTCCAGGCTAGAGGGGTCATCGACGTGGCCATCGAAAACGTTCCTCAAGCCGCCTTGCCGTGGGCCGGTGTCTGTGTCGGGCTGCAGGTGAGAGGAACAGATGCCGACGGCCCCATTCATCGATGCCGTCCGCCGTTAAGACCACCGAGACTAATTTTGCGAATAGATTCTCACGAATCCGGCGAGAGTCTCCCGAGAGAACCTTGCAGGCATCACCCACGTAGTCTCTCGCATGGACTGGTATTGCTCCCTGGTTGATCACCTGTTGGATGAGCGAAGTATCGTCCAAGGAAAGGAACCCGCTAATGTGGTTACGCAGCGCCTGGAGACGCTGGTGCTTGATCTTTACAAGAGCCTTTTGCTGTATCAGATGAAGAGCGTTTGCTCTTACTACAGGAATTCTGGCCTGACCTATCTCCGCGAGCTCGCCGCGTGGGACAAGTGGGAGTTGGACCTCAAGGCCATCACCAGCGCAGAAGAAGCTCTGAGGGCTGCTTCTGTCCAGTACAATACTCAGAGCTCACTTGAACGCCTATCAGAGCTCATGCAACATGGAGACAAGATGCAATCAACTCTGGGAAATGTCCACCAAGATCTTCAGGACTTCATTTCCACACAGAAGCAAAGGGTTACTGATGACAGAGACTCCGCCTGTCTCCGAGACCTGTTCACGACCGATCCGATGCGCGACCTTGAGAGGCTTGAAAGAAAGACAGATAAGCTTATCGACATTGCATTTTCATGGGTCATGGGCACTAAAGAGTATGCGTCATTCTCCGATTGGCATGGGATTCGCTCCCGCCGCATGCTTTGGGTTAAAGGAGGGCCTGGAACGGGCAAGACAATGCTTCTGATGGGGATTGTTCGCGAAATTTCAACTCAATCCGCAGCATTCGCACCCAGCGTGTCATACTACTTTTGTCAAGGCACGGGAGATCGGATGAGAAACAATGCACATACAATATTTCGATCCCTGCTGTGGATGCTGCTTATCCAGCAACCTCGCCTGATCCAACACCTGCGTGCCAAACATAGATATGCGGGATCCTTGTTGTTTACAGATTCGAATGCGATGAGTGCAATGTCTGAGGCCTTTGAAAATATGCTGAAGGATCCGTCACTGACACCTGTGTACTTTGTCGTGGATGGTCTTGACGAGTGTGACGGGACTAGAGAGGATTTGATCCAACTCATCTTCAAGTCCCTGAGTATTTCACGTAAAGTCAAATGGCTGATTTCTAGCAGACCAGAACTTGACTTGCCGAAACCAGACATGGACGAGGCTCTGGTTGAGTTGGACGCACAAAGACTGGAAGGACCAGTTCATGCATACATCACTTACAAACTGTCAGGACTAAAAGGCCAGCCTGGTTACGATGATGAGGCTACGCTCGTGGAACTTTCTAATGAAATATGTGAGCGAGCTGCCAACACCTTTCTCTGGGCAGCGTTGGCATTCAGAGAACTCCAAGGCGTGGATGGCAAAGACGCCATGAAGACAATTAAGCAGCTGCCTCCCGGACTGCCAGACTTGTACGGGTACATGATGGCCAGGGTTGAAGAGCATCATGGGCTGAAAAGGACGCGATGCAAAAACGTCCTTACTGCTGTTTATCTTGCATATCGACCGCTCACTCTCAAGGAGCTGGGAGTGGTGGCTGGACTTGGTTCTCCCATCAAACCTCTGGACATCGTAAAGGCCTGCGGTTCTCTGCTCAGCATGACAGGCAGAGTTGTGTCTTTGACCCATCAATCCGTTCGAGAATACTTGTGCCAGGAATATGGCAAGCTGCTGGAGCAAGGGGATGCTGTGCTGAGCCATCAAGACATCGCCAGCCGGTCCATCTTCGAGATGCAACACAGCCTGAAACACAACATGTACCATCTTCTTGGAAATGGGTACTTCCCGCGGTTCCTCGGTGACGCAATCAACGGTTCCGACAGCGACCCTTTGGCTGGTGTTGCCTACTCTGCCACATTCTGGATACACCACTTGTGTGACGCGATGGTGTCGGAGGCTTCCGTGGAGCTGGTAACGTCTGAGGAGGTCCTGGATTTCTTGAAGAACTTCTTTCTTCGCTGGATTGAAAGCCTGTCGCTTCTCGGAAGTCTGTCCGAAGGGTTGAAAGCCATACGCCTGCTGGCAGCACAGCCTCGCCTTGAACCGTCAGTACCCTTGAAGAAGTTTCTCAAGGATGCCGAGAGGTTTCTTGTCAGTCACGAGTCCACCATCAAGGCGGCAACCTTGCAGACCTACGGCACGGCGCTACTCTTCACTCCACCCGATAGCAGTGTTCGAGTTTTTGGATGGCATGAGCGGCTTCCTTT
Organism: Metarhizium album ARSEF 1941; assembly: GCF_000804445.1. Taxonomy (NCBI): domain Eukaryota; kingdom Fungi; phylum Ascomycota; class Sordariomycetes; order Hypocreales; family Clavicipitaceae; genus Metarhizium; species Metarhizium album. The sequence goes on along the minus strand of NW_024467614.1, from coordinate 61,778 downwards.
CATTCGAAACATGGTCACCACGCAGCAGACTGGCGACTCCAGCACGCGCACCCTCGATGGACGCTATGGTGCAGTCACGGCAGTGGCCTTTTCTGAGGACGGGAAGCTCTTCTCAACTGGTACCGAGGGCTCTCTTACCGTGTGGGATGTGGAAACTTGGACGCCCATGTGCACAATTTTCCTTCCAGACTCGACGGGGGTGGCCGAAGAAATCAGTTTCTCTCCCGACTCCAAATCTGTACTGGCGGTGTATAGGGATGCATTGCATGTTTGTGACCTGGACACGAAGACACAGATTCGGGCACTCGTGCATCCGGAGGAGCGAAAAATTGTCTGCGCCAACTTCCAACTTGACTGCAAAGGAGTTGTGATGGTGCTTGGAGATGCCACAGTTCATGTGTGGGACGCAGTAACGGACAAGTTGGACCAGATATTTGCGGCAAAGGGGGATGCTAAGAGCATCGTTGCTTTGTCGCCGAACAACAAGACTTTGGCTGTTTCGTTGCTGCAAAACCTGATTGGTCTCTGGGACATTGCCACAGGGTCGGGAGACAGCGCTCGGGTGCTGAAGCGCCATGACGAGGCATTCCGAGACTTCACATTTGCTGGAGACAGTAAAATGCTCGGGTCGGTTTCCACCGATGGCACCATCTGCCTGTGGGACATCGAGAGCGGTGTCTGTACGCGGAGCTTCAGTCCCGGGTGGAACAACTGGCCGACGATTGCATTGTCGCCAGATCTCAAGACCATAGCAATGGGCGGCTCGGAGGACACGACTCGTCTGCTGGACGTTGAGGATTGGACTCGGCAAGACGCACAACAAAGTCACCGTGGCCGGGTGACGGACGTGGTCGTCTCTGCCGACAAGACCGTCGCGGCAACAGCCTCCAGCGACAGAGACATCCGCGTATGGGACATTGAAAGCGGCGAGTGCCTGCAACGTCTCCGCGGCCACAAGGACGCCGTCCGCTCCGTTGCCTTTTCCCCAGACGGGCACTGTTTGGCGTCGGCTTCGGGCGACAAGACGGTCCGGGTCTGGGACCTGAAGACGGGCGAAGCGCTTCACACTTGGAAGGGACACGCCGCCGCCGTCCGGTGCGTCGCATTCTCCCCAGACGGCAGGATGGTTGCCTCATCCTCCGAGGACAGGACGGTCAGACTCTGGACGGTCGAAACGGGCGCGAGCGTGCCGATCAAGGGCCAGAGCGAGTCGCAGCTGTGCATTGCCTTCTCCGACGACGGCAAGACGCTGGCATCCATCAACAAGGATGGCGCCTTTGCTCTGTGGGAGACGGAGACTGGGAACCAGGTGCACGTATTTGGCGCGGAGGAAGCCGACTGCCCCACGGCGCTCGCCTTTTCCCCAGACGACTCGGCGGTCATGGTCGGGACCGTCAGCGGCGCCATCTACGCGCTGGAAAAGGCGTCCGACTCGAGACGCCAGGTTCTCAAGCAGCAGGAAACCTTTTCTCACATGGCATTTGCGGCGGACGGGGAGACCGTGGTGACGACTGCGGGCTCGGTGTCGAGCAGCGCATCCGGACAGACATGGCTGAACAAGAAGGCGCCGGACAACACGCTGTTTGTTTACAAGCCGGTGGCGTTCCCAGGGATGGAGGGCGAGGCGAGGCTGGGCGACGTCTGGATCGAGGGCCGCGGCATTTTGACGTTGCTGCCGACGAGCTACGCGTCGAACGTGTTGGCTGTCTGTGAAGACATTGTTATTCTAGGGCATGCGTCGGGCAAGGTGACGTTTCTGTATTTTGATTTTCCCAAGCGACCTGATACCTATTCGGCATAGACTAGGAGGGGAAGATGCGAGGGATGACCGAACGGTGGTGGTGTGCACTGGTCTAGAAATACGTTGCACACGGCACGACGAGAGATTCAGATTGGTAAATGCCGTCTCACAAGCATAAATAACACTTGGTAGTCAATAATAGTTGGCTTGTGGTGGCGAAAGACGAAGGCGCTACGAGCAGTGCGTCGTGCACGTTTTCCCTGACGGACGACGGTGTCAAAGGCGCAGTCACCGACGCGGCACGGACAACAGCACCCACAACCACGACGCAGAGACAAGTCTTTCTACCAAGGCACACTTTGCAATACGGCAACTGCAGCTGACGAGGACGACCAAGTCAAAGACCACCGCCACGCATGCACCACCAGCCACTGCAATCCTCTCGTTCTTCTTTTCAAGCACAACATTCGCACGGGGAGAGTGGGACGAGAGAAGGGCGCGGAAAAGACAAGGGCCTGGTTTGATCCCCCGCGACGACGCCTCCCCGACACGACCAAAGCGCGCCTAGTGAGCCTTCATGGAGCTCATGCTGTCGTTGGTGACGCCCTGCCGGGCCGGCATCTGCGCGGTGTCAGCCGCGTGCGCCGCAGACCAGGAGCCGCGGACGGACGGGTTCAGCAAACGGGCGCAGCAGCGCACGTACCTCGATGGTCTGCATGGTGCCCTCCTTGAGGATCTTCTTGATGACCTCGTCTTCGTCGTCGGTGTTGAATTCAGAGTAGAGCACGCTCTTGGGCGACTCGTCGTACGTGCCCTGGGCGCCTTGCCTGCTCTCGGCCTCCTCGTCAGAACGCCAGCTTGGACGGGAGGGGGGCGCGCCTACCGGTGCGTGAGGAAGATCTTGAAGGAGGACACGAATTGCGCCAGGGGGATGGACGTGTCTCCCTTCAGCCACTCCCTGTACTGGGCAACGTCCTCGACGAAGACGAGGAAGTCGTCGGTGGAGCCCTTGTAGTGGACTTTGGTCTGCGTGCTCTCGCCTCGGGTCATTCTGCCCTTCTTCTGGGGGGGGCTTGTGGGGGCTTGGAGAGGGATGCCGCGCGACGGTGGTGAGGCTGGGTGAGCTTTCCTGGTGTTTTTGCTGACAAGGTTGACCGTTTTCAGAGTTTCACGTGCGGGAAGGTGCTTGACGGACTTTTGAGGTTTGTCAAAGGGAGGATAGGATGATGCGGGGAATTGGAGAGGGGAGAGGGGGAAGGAAGGGGCGGGAGAGAAGAGGTGCGAGGGAATGGAGGGCTTAATAAAGTTTGTCCGGGTGCCGAAACAACGGTCTGCCTTTTCTTTCCCTTTTTTTTTTTTTATTTTTTTTCCGCTGGCAACTTGGGACCTGTTTTCCATCCCGCCATTCGAGGCGGGAAGGTGCGATGACCGAGGGAGCTTGGGGTAGCTAACCTACGTCATTGGGCGTTTTGTGGAGTACTCGGTCGTGACGTTGAATCATTGACGTTTCGGGGGTCCGCAGGTGTAGTGGGCAGGTAACTTAGCAAGGGCTGAGGGGCACGGGCCACTCTGCCGTGACGAAGCTGCGAGGGGTGCCATGGACGACGGGTCGAGAAGTGGGGATGATTCTGTCAACGGAGCCTCTTTGTTCACACGATTGCGATCTTTTCCCCCTCCCTTTTGGATGTGTAATTGCCGCATGGGAGCGTGCGTGTATTGTGGGGGGCACCCAAGCACTGTGCGCTGACAATCGACGGGCGGGCCGCGCCTGCAATAAAATCACTTCGTTGATGGAGCATCTCGTTTGGAGTGGCGGCGGCCTGCACACGTCATCATCCAAGCTGGGGTGACACGCGGCAACACGCACATGTGTAGGCCTGCAAACGTCAAGCTTGGAAGAAGCATTCCCTCCCTTTTCCTTTTCCTTTTCTTTTTTTTTTTTTGTGCACAGAGACGTCGACGGCAGTCGGGGCATGCGTAGCCGATATTTCTGGCTCGGGCCGCCACGCCTCCACTCCGGCTCCGATGCCCGGCCGGTCCCCTCCGGCGCTTCAATTGCTGAATCCTCCGCACCTGCTCCGCACGCGCTCACGAGCTTCTCGGTAGTTGGCTCGCGCAAAGAGGCACCCGTTACAAATCATCATCATCATCTCCACGCTGTACAGGCCGCTGTGGCTGTAGGTCCTTCCTATTCACAACCTACCACGTATCGGGGCCCCGTACTGCTGTCGGGACCAGGAGAGGAAGCAATGAACCAAAGGCTTCGTACGCACATCGCAAACATTCAACTGCAAAACGAAGCACCCTTCACTGTCAATCACATAATATATTTACTCCAAGACATGGCTTGTACTCACGCCATCACAAGTAATGTCTGGTTTTATGTACGGCGCTATCCACCCCCCTGACCACATTGCAGATTACAAGTGGTTGCGTCTTCGCTTTGGCGTCGTGGCCGGTGGTGGTGGCGGTGGAGGAGGCGTCTGCTTCTTCTTGTAAACAGACAGCCTGTTGCTAGCACCGCAGTACTCCGTGTTGCTACCACCACAGAGCATCCTGCACTCGCTGGCGGGAGCAACTATCGAAGAGGCAGCGAGGGCGTTGCCGCAGTAGCACTCTCGCCCGTACTCGGTGCCAAAGTACGTAAAGTCCTTGCAAAAGGTTGCACACACTTCATTCGTCATATTGTCCTGCGATACAGTCGAGCCAGGCAGAGCTCTGGTGTTGTTGCCCTCGCTTTGGCACCCGACGAAAACATAATCGCCAATGGCTGCGGGCTGCTCGGGATTACCCGTCGTAATGTTGGGGTTCTGGTACAGCTCTAGGCGACTGCTGGCACCACAGTACTCGTACGCATTGCCGGAGCAGGGCATGTTACAGTCCCCAATGGGCACCGTCTTGCTGCTCTCGGCAAGGAAGCTGCCGCAGTAGCACTCGCTGCCATACTCGGTACCGAAATACTTGTAAGCCTTGCAGAAAGTGGCACAGGCTTCGTTGGTCATCTTGTCGCTGATAGTGGCGGCCTGGTTCAGAGCCCGGACTCCATTGCCCTCGCTCCAACAGCCGACCATGGTGTATGGGGCGACGGTGGGCTTGTGACTGAGGGTTGCCGTGGGAGTCGGCGTGACAGGTGCGCTCGTCGTTGAGTACAGCTCCAGACGGTTGCCGGCGCCGCAGTACACGCCGGGGTCACCGCCGCATGCCATGTTGCATTCGCCGATGGCAGCAGCCGCACTACTCTTGTCAAGAGCATTGCCGCAGTAGCCTATTTCTCTCGTCAGATATGCGCACTGAAACCCGCGTGGCCGAGGCCAAGGCGAGCCGAAAATTTGCATTGTGAGACTCACATTCGCGGCCATACTCGGTACCCCAGTATACATAAGATTTGCAGTAGTCGGCGCACTTCTCAAGCGTCATGGTGTCGTTGGCGAAGGAAATACCAGCCAGGGCTCGGACGCCGACACCCTCGGACCAGCAGGAGACATGATTATAACCGCCAACAGTGGCACGATGAGTGGGTGTCACGGGCGCCACGATCGAGCTGGTGGTTGTGGTCGTGGCCGTCGGACCAGTAGTTGTCGTGGTAGTGGTCGAGTTGACTGGGGGATCAACAGCATCGCAGGCACCGGGATTGGGGAAATCCGTGCAGGTTCCGCCAATATCAGTGACAGCTTTGAAGGTGTCGGCTTTGCTCCCGGCCATGACATCGACACGAGACTGGTATGGCATGCCACCAGGAATGGTATACTTGGCCGAGAAAAGAGTGTACTTGCCAATACAGGCACCTTTCTGAAGAGGAACAGTGGCATTGTTCAAGAGGCCGACGGGACTGTTGGTCTGAGCCGTCTTGTAGGCAATGCTGGCCTGAGCACCATTGCTAGCTACGTCATTGCGGACAGCAGCGACAACGGACAGGGCGCCAGTGCTGCCAGTGATACAGCTCTGAGGGGCCTGGAACACGACGTCGTCCTGAAGAGGATAGCCGTTGCCGTTGTTATCGTAGGCTTTGCTCGTACCGTCGGCATTGTTCACGGTGACAGTGAAGGATGAGATACCTGATGCAGCAGGGATGACGGCTTCGATGGGGTAGAAACTGAAGGTGTCGTCGAAGCCCTGCGCAACTCCTTGAACGGTACTCGTGATGGTGCAAGAGCTCGCACCGCAGTTTGCGTTGCCCTTGCGGTCCTTGTAAGTGACGGCCACGTTCTTGATACTGTCCTTGGCGAGGCCTGTCGTCTTGACACGAATGAATCCGGTGAATTGGAGACCAGTACCGCCATTGGCCAGAGTGAGCTGCAGGTTGACAGGCTTGACAGTGTAGGGCACGATGGGGTCGGTAAGGGTGACGGTGGGCGGCACCACCTCGATCATCTTTTGAAGAACCTTTTGGCAGACGGCTTTGAAATTGTTGACGTCGGTCAAAGTTTGCATGGTCTTGTTGCCGTCGACATTGAAAACCTTGAAGTCCGAGTTTTTGTTGATCTTGACAGACGGGCCGACGACGAGCGCGTTGGAGGTTTTTCCGGAAAGGTATTCCGTGACAACCTTGTTGTCAAAGACGGCGTCGGTGGAATCAAGCTGTACGTTGCCATTGACCACACCGGTGGCCGGCATGAGGTCGGGAAATTCGTCTTGGTGGACACCGCCAATTGTGTGGCCGCAAGCCGTCGACTGAATCATTTCCTCCGTCGTGAACCCCATACGTTCGAACTGTTGCTGGAACATGGTTGCTGAGTTCTGAGGCTGGGGAACACCCAAGGCACCGGCGGCCGTGGCATCCTTGCGCCCGGCGCGAACTGGGATGATTGGGCCGCCGCATGAACGAACAGACATGTAGACTCCCATGGCCATCAAGTCCGAGAGGCTGGAACGTGACGAGACATAGGGTGCCATGAAGTTCATGGTCGTTCTATGGCCCGGACCCGTATTTTCGCCATTGTCCAACTCGTACTGCAGGGAGCCATCAAGACCGCCAGTCTTGAAGAAGGTGTTGGCGGTTGACATGTCGTGGAAGGCGGATCGTAGCCACTCGGCGGCATTGCGGCGACCGGGACCGGAGGCTTCGTTGGTGCAAGGGTTGACAGTATCGGCAAACTTTCGAGACCGGAAAGAGTTGATTTGAAACATGATCTCCTCCAGTTCGTCAATGCTGGAGGGCCAGGTTGGATCAGCCGCGGCAGAGCCAGCGAGGCTGAGAAGGCCCAAAATGACGGGCGAGGTCTTCATGACGACGAGTTCTTGGAGACGATGGAGAAGCTCGAAGTACTGATGCCGCACTCGGACAAGAGAGAGGCCGATTGACCTTGGCCAGAGCTCGCAGTTTTGCGGCCTCTCTGATCGGTAGGTCACAGCCAAAGCAAAAGGGTCAAAAGCGTGGATGACGAGAGGTGACGATGTTCAGAGCATGACGAGAAGATGAGCGTGCAGGAAATTTATAAACTTCCAGAAGCCACAAAAGAAAAGTTGAGCACTTGTTGAGCCAACCGAGGAGCAAAGCCCCATGTCTCTCTCTCGACAATGCATGACTGGAAATCGGCCACGGCGGCGCGGTCCAGGAACCCGCCCCCGGCCTGTCCTCAGAACTGGAGGCTCGTACTCCGTACGGGACCTACATCGTAGTATAGCGTAAGCGTGCTCGGTAGATTAGACAAACGGCCGAGAGTGGAGGCAGTTCAAGCACGGCCTAGCCTGGCATGACAGGCCTCGTATTATCGGCGGCGTCTGCATTAGTCGGCCAGGGGTCGCGGCGTCTGGTGCCGGATTCGTCCAGTACACCATTCGCTGCCCGTCAGCCGCACCTTCCAACGTCCCTTGTCGGCTCTGTGTCATTATTTGTCTCGGGATGCATCGAGAGGACACAGTCAGGCCAGGACAGCTCAGCTGGACAGCGCAAGCACCCGACCGCTGTGCAACGTCCGTAGGCTCGCCGGATAAATATCGATCGATTGCTTCGAGGCTGTCGTCGGACTCGTCACCGTTGCCAAGCGAAGGGGGATGGATGCCATCGGCTCGTTCTTGGCTGTCGGTTGATTAGAAACAGATCATTTGTGATTTGTCTAGGGCCCACGCACCACGCACGGCCATGCTGGATCACGCCGAATAACGCGTGATGACGGACGGTGCCAGTGCCAGCTTGTGCCTCCCAAGATGCTGCATTCAAACCGTTCCGCCGTGTCTTGAAAAATGCAAGAAAATCAGCAACACGACGCGTACGCAGATGGGTTGCGTCCGACTGAGCTGCATAGGTGCACACCATGGAATGGAGGTCGGCTGCTTGATCAGGGCTGTCAATCAATAGTTTCCGGGTTGTGCTACCCGTGAGAATGAGGAACATGGTCACGGTACTCAGATAGCACAAGACAATATTCTCCGCAGAGTGCAAAACGTGGGATGCGTTCGACAAAGAAAATTTGCTGTGCCACTGTGCCACGGCACGCACTACCACGGTCCATGTTTTCTTTGCCTTGCCTAGTGAGCACCTCGCACCTCGCACCTCGATCCAGCCACTCGCCACGATGGGGGACTGGGGTGTGGTTCGATGTTGGATGCAACGTTGGCGCTGAGCTGGAGGGGTTCGCGAGGTTCCGTCTGGTAATCCGACCTTTTGACGCAGCATGGACGCGGCAATCCGGCGCCAGAATCGGGTCCGATTCCATCTTCTGCTCTTCCAACCGGGAGTGGCATCGACACACGATGGGTACGGAGTAGCCTGTGCGCAATTACTAGCTAGTAGTTGCCGCCTACCTGGCGGGAGATGGAGATGGGGAGAAGACGGGGTACGGCATGCGCAGGCCGCCTACCTAGGTACGTATTGCCTGCCTTTGAGCAGTCGTGCCTACCGTCGAGAATTGTCGTCTCCCGGACGGACCTGATACTGATGCCGCTGTTGCCACCAAGGGCAGCGAGTCGCGTAGAGAGAGTCAGATGATGATAAATTGCCCGTGGGTTAGTTCTAACTTCTGGCTGACGATGTGGCGCCGCACAAGGTTCAAGTGTTGGCGGTGGCACCGTCGTACCCGGTGCTAAGCTGGCGGCTCGACGGCCTCCGCCTCCTGCCCGCCCCCATGTGCTAGGAGCTCCTTCCCAATCATTCGCTCGCCGCCGTCCGCGGGGCCCCCCGCTTCTCCGCCCCTGAGCCCTGAGCCCTGACTCCCGACAACCTGACAACCTGACAACCTGACGGCTCTTGGCCGAAGACCCTGACGAGTTCGTGGCTACAACGTTAAAGTTTACAAACAAACAAACGTGCCGCCCACGACCTTGTTCGTTATCCTCCGCAACAACCGGCGTGGCGCCTCGGCTGAGCGTTCAGAACTGGCTCCAATCACTGACCATTTCGCAGCCAAGTAAGCAAGTCCCGGGGCCTGCGGGGCGAGAAGTATCAATCAATCCATCGTCGACAAAGGCGGCCACCAGTGTTGACAAACCCCCGTTGACGCGGATGGTGGGCCTGTCTGGCGTCGTCGTTGTCGTTGTCGACATGGGCTTCTGGAATGGATGCCTGGATCGATTCCTACCTAACCCGTCCGTTCTAGGACTGTATCATAGGCAACATCTGCATTATTCGAATCTTTGCGCCGGCGCCCTACCTTCCCCTCTCCTCGGACACATGTTCCCCCTCACCTGCAGGGCATTCGACACAGCCAATTGACTCGTTCTATCGCACACTCGAGGTGCAAGGGTTTGCTCAGGGCATCTTTGGGAACCGGCCCGTTGCAGTTGTGGATGCTTTTCCCCCTCTCTCTACCTCTCGCAAACATGGGAAATTGCTGAATCTAGATTTCTTGATGGCCAGGCTAGGGTGTAATTGCCGCATCATTGGCAATAATGGACGCTTTCCATCCGGGGACGATGCGACGTGGGCGACGAAGCTGACATTCGAATGCATTGTAAGTCGATGGTGATATTTATTTTGGGCCATGTCAGCCTATCTTGCGAGGCTTGGATCTGCATGTCTTGGTCCAGACTGGCGAATGGGCTCTCCCCGGCCAAGCTGATGCTGGACTGATTTCGATAGTCCCAGCCAGGTGAGCTCACCGGGTCTGTAGCTCTTTGTTCTTTGGGGCCTTTTGTCGGTTCTTCTTTTCTTTTCTTTTTCTTCGTCTGCTGATATTGTCCGAGCGGCACTGAAGCTTTTTTTTTCTTGTTCAACCATATACAAGCACAAACCCGCTCGTGGTGTTGTAGATGTCAGAGATACAGAGTTAGTTGCCTGTGCTGGGCGTGGCTGTCTTACAATTGCCACATGGTGCCCGCCACGAACAGATGGCGTAACCTAAAGGCGGCAACCGGGGGGGCGGTGATTTGTTTCGTGCTACGCACAAGGGAGTCTGCTGCAGGCATGGACTGACTTCCGCGTGTGTAGGTAGTCGTGGAGTGTTGAAGACGTCACACTAGTTCATTGCGCACTTTTTGGTTTTTGACGAGATCAAGTTCTGCCTCACCAGGAATGGGTGTTATGATCCAAGTACGGTGGCACCGGCGAGATGTCGGGCAGTGCCGTCGTCCAAGGTCTTGATCAAGGCCGAAACAATTCCATTGTTCGTACGGAGTATTACGTCTGTCTGGTGGATTCTTCTCCTCGTGGCTGCAGCAGAATGCCGAAAACAAGACACTTTCTTATTTTTTGGTCTTTTTTTTTTTCGGCAGCCTCTCAGAGGACATGCGAAAGCACAACCCCAACAGTTCACTTCGTGTCGGACGCGGTTCCTCCCCACTCCTCTTGCGTGTGAATCCATTCGAAGACTTTACCAAAGTCCAGCACCCATGTGGCCTGTGGCTGTGTCCATAGCGAGGCTGTCCCGTACACGGTACACCAATCGCATGTCCGCGACGTTAGCTGGCCCCACTTCCACTCGACGACGTCAACGCCCCACCAGCCACAGACGTCGTCGTCATGCTGCCCCTCCCAGATCCGTCGCAGCCACGAGGATGGAATCAGACGTCATAAACTGTTGTTGCCGGCGCATCAGATAACGAGATCTGTACGGAGTAGAGAGGGGGATAAGCGAAGAAAAACAAGAAGGGAGCGATCTGCAGTCCGAGCGCAGGTAGAGAACATTCGAGGCAAGAAATAATGCTGAATCTCGGACCCATGTTGCCATGCCGTGAACCGCAGGTCCCTGCTTCTCCATCTTCTTCTGCCTTGCGCATCGGCACTTGGGAAGGTCGAAACTTGAAACGCACATCGGTCCCCTTGGTCGCAGCATTGCATCATACACTCTGACTGTTTCTCTCTCTGTCATTTAAACTCGTTCTTCCTCCTTCGGACCGCAACCTGCTCCCTCAGTCTCAACAACGTCAACATCGTCGTCAACATCGTCGTCAACATCGTCGTCATCGTCATCGTCATCGTCATCATACCTGCAACTGCCCCCATCCCCCTCCAGCATCCAACAAGACCAACGGACCCGTCGCACGTCGCTCGTCGCACGTCGCACGTCGCAATGGGCGCAAAGTCAGGCCTCGCCCTCAAGTCCCTGCAGTGGCTCATCCGCGGCGCCCAGTTCCTCGGCGCGGCCCTCATCCTCGGCATATACGCCTACTTCCTGGCGGCGCTGCACAACCACAACCTCCCCATCGACACGTCGGCGCGCGCGGTGACGGGCATCGCGGGCGCGGCGGCCCTCTACGCCCTCGTCGGCCTCGTGCTGCTCTGCTGCGTCGCCGGGCTCGCCGTCACGGCCTTCGTCGCCATGGTCCTCGACGTCTGCTTCATCGGCTGCTTCATCTACGTGGCCGTCGTCAACAAGCACGGCGCCGGCTCCTGCACCGGCTACCTCGACACGCCCTTTGGCCAGGGACGGTCGGACTCCAAGGCCGCCGGGAACAAGGACGGCTTCACCGCCCTGCCGAGCTTCCACACCGCCTGCCGCCTGCAGACGGCCTGCATGGCCGTTGCCATCATCGCCATGTGAGCGGAATCCCCCCTACCGCCCTCGCCACCAGACTCCCCCCCCTGCTGACGACTCTCTCCCTCCCGTCTGTGATTTAGTTTCCTCTTCGTCCTCTCCATGTTCATGGAGGTCGCTCTCGTCCGCCACCGGCGCAAGGAGAGGCGCTTCGGCCCCTCCCCCGCCAACAACTACACGTCGGGATACGCGGGCGGCGGCTTCTTCGGCCGTTTCCGCCGCCGAAAGGATCCCGCGCCCCTGGACGACGCGAACCGCCTGCCGGAGCACACGCATCCCGATCAGCTCGACTATGCGCGCCAGAGCTCCGCCACCGAGAACACGGCTGTGAACCACGACGGCCTGGCCGATCATCACAAGCAGGAGCCCGGCTACGGGTCCCAGCCGCAGGCCACGACGGGCGCATGGCACACGACGCCGCAGATGAGTGGCGTGCCGCCCAGGAGTTACAGGTACGGGGATGGCGTTTACGAGCGTGCTTGAGGCGAGCTGTTTTCGTCACGGAATCGACGAGGCTTGGGAACAAGACGTGGAGCGGGGATGGCGGCGGGAGGATGCAACTGGTCGAGTGGTTGTGTCACGCCTCGACTTGGGCGGCTGTTTTCTGCTCGCTGTTACTTGCGTACTGGATACGTCCTGATGTGTTAATGACGCCGGCTTGACTGTAATACCTAATATCATGAATCGATCCATACTTGGACCTATGTTTATACACCTTGCCATGCCTTCTTTTGTGCCTCGTGAGCAATGTTTGGCCCGGTGCCAGACATGGGTGACTTTGGTTTTTCGCTTTCCCTCACGGCATGATGCGGGATCGACTCGTAACACCCGTCCCTATTTGGTGGCCGAAATGGCCTCTTCGTCGTTGCTTCCCCACGACTTGCATCAGTCAGGCCCTTCAACACCCCACGGGGGAGCCTCGCCTGGCACAAACCGCGGCAGGCAGGATGGTGCCTCCCTCTCCCGGCTCACATATTTCGTCAAGTCAAGCCCATCCCTCCACGTGGTCTGGCTCGGCGCTGCTCCCGCCGCCCTCTCCCTCGTCCCCCCACCCAATGTCAATCTTCTCCAGCTCCCTGCTGAAAAAGTCCTGCTCCTCCCGCATCGCGGCCCGTATGTCCGCCGCAATCTGGTCCGGGCACCGCCTCACATTGAGCCAGTGCGTCAGACTCCGCAGCGCCTGTTCCAGCGGCAGCGCCGAGTCCACCTCGGCGTCCACGTCGCTCCCGGCGAGCCACTCGTCCCTCAGCTCGGGGCGGCAGTGCAGGTACACGGCCGTGATGACGCGCATGTTTGACTGGCGCCACTTGCGTCCGCAGTACGGGACCTGGTTCTTGAAGAGCTTGAGCGTGTACAGCCGGAGCTCGGGCTGCGGCACCCGCAGGGCCTTGCGGAGGATGGTGGACGACTTGTACTGCACCAGGAGGAGGTTGCGGTGGGACTTGTTCTTGCAAATCTTCTGCAGCACGCGGAGGTAGTTGATGAGGGAGAAGAAGTTGCGGCGCGAGAAGTCGGTGATTGGCCGTTCGGGAAGAGGGTTGACGGGGTACCCGAGTTCGTCGACCTCGGGGCGCGTCGAGGCTTGGTCGTCGCTGGCCTCGCCTTCGTCTTCTTCCTCCTCTGCTCCTGCGTCTGCTCCTGCTCCTGCTCCTGCTTTTGCTTTTGCTGCCGCCTCTGCCTCTGCCTCTCCCTCTACCTTTGCTTCTGCCCTTTCTTCTGCTTCGGAGTCCTTGGCAGGAGATCGTCTGCGTTTGATGGGCGGGGGGACGGCTTCGTCTTCACTGTCGTTTTGGGAGCAGGCCTGCTGCTGTCCTGTCTTGTTGTCGTCGTGGCCGTGTTCCCCCTGCTCCCCGTGCTCATTTTCCACGTCGCTGTCGGCCTTGTCCTTGAGCTTGGAGCGCAGGTTGCAGAATTGGAAGAAGCTACATTTGCCACGTCAGAACGGGGACCGCTATTCACAATGGCAAGTGAGTGGGCGGGTGAGTGAGTGAGCTCCCTACCTGTTCTCCACTCGGTCCATTTTGCTGTCAACCACCTGCTGAACATCCTGATGAGCAAATAGCTTCAACACCAGGGGGACGTAATTCGAGTCCAAAAGTAGTTGCGTGAGGTACTCAAACTTGAGCACATCTGCACCACGTCAGTTGGCAGATCACCCAACGGGAGGGGGCTACGTAATGGCGTCTTACGAGATATCCTTAGCCACTTGAGCAGCAGCACCAGAATCCCAGTCATGGCCTTGGACGTGATCTCTCTCGTCCTGACCGCGTCGACTTCCTCGGGGGACGGCTCAGGCTCTTCCTGTGAGGCAGTCTGCCCCGGACCCTCGGGCGGCCTCGGTCCACCCGGGCCACCGTTCATTCCTGGGTTGTTTCCTCTGCCCGCCATGCCATTGGGCATCTGGCCAGCTTGCTGCGCTACGATGGCGGTGACGTTGACCAGGATCGGCCGTAGCAGCACGATAACTAGTGACTGCAAATGAGGCAACGACTCTTTCTGTGGATGGGAAGCCAGTCAACACATGGTGAGCCACAGACACCCGGTTCGAGAAAACTTACGTAGAATCTCTCCACCGCTAGTAGCCGCTGCTTATCCCTCTCTGACAAGTTCTCTGGATGTGGTCCATAATCCACCTCGGGCTCCGAGTCGTGGGCAGACCGTGTTGTCTTCTCTTCGGCCTTGACCTCCTTGAGCACCTCTCTCTCCTCCAAGGTCAACTCACTGAGGTCGAGACCCTCGATGTCGTCGTCGTAGTCGCCGTCCTCCGTCCATCCGCGCTCGAACTTGAGAAATCGCTCCCTCTCTTCCCACATTTGCCGTGTTGCGCGCGTCATCCGCACCCTGGTGGAGAAAAGTTCTCCAGCCTCAAGGATTGAAGCAGGAATGTCGCTTCCTTCCCATCTTCGGCTTACTATTGAGTCGTCAATACCAGCCATGCCCTTTCCGCCAGCGCTGTTACTAGTCGCATCCAGGGGAGGGTACATGAAGGGGAAATTCTGGTTTGTTTGGTAATTCTGCTTCTTGCCTGCCTTCCCACCGACTCCGGGTGAAGGCGGGGGCGATGGTGCAGGAGTGGCAATGTGAACTGGCTGGTTCAAGATGGAGGCACCACCCGTTTGCAACTGTGCGGGTGTGGCGATGATGCCATTCGAGCCGTTGTTTCGTGCCGGATGGTTTGGAATGGGTGGTAGAATCGACGTGGTTTCGTCCTCGAGAGGTAGCAAAGGCTGTGGAGGGACGTATGCTGGATACTTGGACGTGATTTCTTGTCGGAACAAATGGTAGTCCAGAGGCGAGGCTGTGATGGTTTCCTTGGTCATCCCCTCTTTTATCTCGCTCAAGGCCGCCTTGACCCGTGCCAGATCTGGTGTGCCTCCAAATACCAGCAAGATGGTTTTCCAGAACAAGAGGAAGATCTGCGCGTCTATTAGCGGCGCAACCCTTGAGACCCAGGCAACTCGCGTCTCAATCACCTGTGTAAGAGGCATGAAATTCTGCTCATCCCATCGAAGTTTAGAAGTCGCCGTCAACATAAAGTCCACCAAAGACGGCTCCAATTCCACTAAACCGCCAACAGCGTTCGTTAGCCACGCCCTCGTGAACGACCAGCTCGAGACCAAGCACACTTACGCAATGCCTTGTATGATGAAGACATGTCGTCTGAGTCGTTCAGCGTCTCCTGGATAGAAATATACATGATGGTCATCAGATTCATCAATTCGTCTTGCGCCTCCTGCGGGCTCGCCTGCTGGTGGATATCCCCAGACCTGGAACAAGTCAGCAAACCGGCCGTTTCGCTCAACGCAGCTCGACCAGCCGCCTTCTTACCAATGCAACTCGAAGCAATTTCTCAGTGCCTCCCAAACCACGGGCAATCCTTCCAACGACGTCAAACACTCCACACCAGCCTTGATGGCCTGCAGCTGGGGTATGCTGGCAATCGACCGCCCACATCCAACTGGTGCGTTCGGCATAGCCGTGTCTCCCCAACGGCCCAAAACAAGATACACGATCTTGCCTATCGATGCAGAGCGCAAGGCCGCATCGTTCGACTGGACTCCCGCAATCGCGGCCTGTATGAACTTGGCCCGCGTGTCGTGGTCTGCGTCATCCCACGAATGCCGACCGTCAGATTCGTGGTTCCAGTGCCACTCGAATGCCTTCTGGGCAGCGTTTAGACGCACCCATTGCCAGAATTGATAGACGAACCATTCGTCGATCTCTTCGGCGTGCGGCCCCGTGTCCGAGTAGACAAAGTCGTAGGCAACAGGTTCGACGCGAGGATATTCGGCGACGATGCGGCGGAGCTGCAGCAGTGAGAGCGAGTCGGTGGGTGACGGGTTCTGCTGCTGCGGTTTTGGCTTTCCTTGGCCTGGTCCTCCTGCTGCTGCGAGACCAGAAGGCATTGCATTTCGTTGTAGTCCTGGTCTTGATGGCGGCGCAGGTACCGGCGGTTTCTGCGACTGTTCGCTTCTCAGGACGCCCCCAGCAACTTCCCCCGTATCTGCTACGTCGTCCGTCGGCCTCGGCTGCTCAGAGGTCTCCTCACGGATGGATCTGGAAGTCGGCCACATGTTTTGCGGTGGTGGGGCAGCGAGAGCAGGCACTGGGATGGTGATGTCGTGGTGATGTCGTGTCTCCGTCGTCCGTGGCGCATCGCGCATCCATCCACCTGTCTAGTGTGCGCTGTACGATCTTCAGTCCATCTGGCTCGCCTCGTCCAGATGCTCGACTTGGTGGCTTTCGTTGCTGGATTTTATTCAAAGATGGTTTTCGCGTGGCTGTCGGGTCCGAGCTTGAGCTTGAGCTTGAGGGTCCTGTGTCTTCGAAGGGTTGGTTGCTGTGCGGTTGGCGGCGTTCAGGCCGGGAGGGTACCAACATTTGAAGCACGCCCATTGGCTGGCTGGCAAGGAACCTAACCTCAGAACACCAAGCCAAATGTCACAGACATCACAGATTGCGAACCCGAGACACGAGTGCTTCATCATTTACAGTTATTGCCATTGTCATTACTTCTCTGGCTTCTCTAGTCCCGCATCCATCTAGTAGTCGATTTCATTCAAGGCCACTTGCAGGGTCAAAAACAGCACTGCGTCCTGTTCCCAACGACCCAGGTACCAGGTCCTGGATTGAGCAACTAAACCACAATGCAACTATTGTGACTGGAAGGTGGTGACAGAGAGGGGGAAAGACATGCGAACCGCACGCCAACAGTAAATACAACCGTCTGCCTCTAGACCGCCCTATTCGCCATCACTCTCCCCCGCGTCGTGCTCCTCGCCCTTGCCCACCTTCCTCTTTGCCCTCTTCCTCAGCTTCTTCAAGCGGTTGATCCTCTTCTTCTTCTCCTTCAAATGCTCCTCCTTGTCCAAGGCCTTCCGCGCCTCGGCCTCGGCCCTCTCCTCGTTGGCTTTGGCCTTGACACGCGCCGCAACCCGCCTCTTCTTGCCCGGTCGCTTCCTCGTCTTCCCGTCCCCCGTCTCCGCGCCCTCCTCGAATCTTGCCCTCTTCACGACCGTCGCCCTCGTCACCTTCCACGGCAACTGCATTCCCCACGACGGCCTGTACGATCGCTCGACGACCTCGTCTCCCGTCACCGCCGCAGCCAAGTACTCCCGCCTCCGGCCGTCGGACACATTTCGCGCCGAGTAATACGAACAAGGCCGTCCACGTACCAGGGCGCCCCCTCCGAGCGGCTCGGCATGCTCTTCCAGCACGACTTTGCACGGCGCGCCAGCCGTGCCAAAGAGGCGGAAATCAAACTCGCCCAGGTCGCCGTCGGAGCCTTCACGCACCATTTCCCGTCTCGAGACCTCTTGGGCGTCCCCCTCCCCGCTGGAATCCTGGCGTGGCAGATGAGGCCCTGCGTGAGGTTCCGACCTCGGGCCCGCGTGGACATCCATGCCCAGTGCCTTGGCGATTTGTGCATTCAGCCTCGCCTGCAAATCTAGGTCGATGCCCTCGCCTGCACTGTCGCTCCGCGGAGAGTCGTCATCATCGTCGCTGTCCAAGTCCTCGCGGCGGACTCTGCACGGATGTCAGTCAGCGGCGGCGGTGGGGATTGAAGGCCACGGTGATGAACGCGAACCTCTTTGCCCCGGGTTGCTCAAACATTGGCGGCAGGTGGCCCGAATGCAATGCAAACTTTGGAAACACGGCGCTAAGAGTGAGGAGTGAGCGCCAGGATGGCGAGCCAGCAAACTCTCGGCTCGTGCTCACAAGCAGGTGAGTACTCCGTGGTCTCTGGCTCGTGGATGAAGTTTCACTCACACCTTGACACGGCATCATCGGTCCCACTTGGAGCATGGGGGGCGAGTTGGGGGCCATCTTCTTATCTTATCTTATCGCCGACAATCAACAAACGCAAACGCAAACGCAAGGCGTCAGCATGCAACGAACAAGCGCGCGCGCCATCAGCTCAACTTCCGCCTGCCTAGTACCGTTAGTTCTGGCAAAATGACTGCCGCGCGCTAACAGACCGTCGCTAGCCTCGCCTGGCGGCCGGCGCCAAAACGACTTCGTGCTTGCGAAATTCATGGCTAAGGATTTCAAAATCAAACATCACAACACATAGTGCAACAAGCTGCACAGCGCAAAACCTGAGACGTTTTCTAGCATCTAACGTGTGCATGTCTGGAATATTTCTATAAAAAAAACCCCCCCAGCTGAATGCGACACAAAATACAACTCCGTTGGCGCAGCCAGAAGGGGCAGGTAAAGAAGCAAACGAGGGCAAAAAGGGAAGAACAAAGTAAGGAAGTCGCCCTTGTTCGCCATAGCGCCGCCGTCAGCAACAAGTAGTAGGCAAAGGAAGTGCTAGTACGGAGTAATGAAACTGAATACCAACCCGAGTTTGTTATCAAATCCGTCCGTTCCCCCGTGGCTCATTTCATTTCATCCAAACGTGCCCCTGGCCAATCCCCCATCAATCCTGCCACACAAGTCTGGGCAAGACGGCGTTGCTATCGGGCCATACCTCACGCCACACCAGGGCCAATCCTAGCCATGCTAATGCAACATACTCAAAAAAATCCAGTATATACGTCCAAGTGGTGGGTCTCGCCTGCATGAGCATGACGCGCCCGTGCAACTCCGGCAAAGCTGGGCCGAACCGAGTCAACTAACTTGTCAAACTGTCAAATATAACTGTTCCACACAGCATCAAGCAGGTTTGATTGATTCATAAAACATCTGTAGATCCGGGAAGGGGGGCGGCTCCGTGGTGCAACCGCCAAGCTCCATGCATGACGGTCAGGCAGCTTTCTTCCTGGAATCCTGACCAGCTCGTTTGCAAACCCCGTCGCCTCAGGCCGCTTTGCATCAAAACGGGACAAGAAGGAAAAAAAGTAAGAAACAAATAAAAAGAAGAATCGGTTAACCCAGGGCTCGCCAATAGCGGGTATCTAGCGTCCACAGCGCCAAGCAACGCGGGTGGTGGTATAGTATCAAAAGTAGTCAATATGGTACATTATGTCAAGTCAAAACGAATCGGCTCGCTGCGGTCTGCATTCTACTCCCACCGATCCCCAGCCTACCTTCTTTTGTTCGGAGCATCATGAAGGTTTTTGCTGCAGGAGAATCCACAAGAACACATAATGAACCAGGTTGCACAGTGTTTTAAGCAGCTGTCCATGAGTAGTTATTCATTGTATCAAAAGAGCCGCGAGCGCTGTTACTGTACGAGCCAGGCTCGTGCTTCAGTGAGGACACCCCTGGGTAAGATCTGCCGTCATTTCCGGCATAGGAGAGGTTCGAACTGGGCTCTGCAGCCGTAGTTGTGGACCATGTGTTGGCGGGCGGGTAGTAGTCCCTTGACGGTGCCGCGCTGCCACCGGGTGAGACATCGCCAACGCCGTTCGACATGCCGCGGAAAGCGCTGTATCGATAGTCTGGACCTTCCGTGTTATGGATGGAGCTACTGCTATGAACAGACTGGTGGCCTTGGTGCCGGGGACTCTTGGAAGGCCTCGGATTGCTGTCAACGTATCGGGGCATGCTGAAGGCACTGTCGCCTCCCAAAGTAACGGTGCTGCCGGGGAGTTGCGGGGTCGACGTCGTGGCATAGTTATACTGAGACCGTATACCAGACTGGGGTTGATCCGCAGTCGCCAGTGGCAGTGGCACTGAGGAACCCATCGAAGTCTGTAGCGGCAACTCCTGTGGCTCCGTAGCAAACGCCGAAGATCCGGAGAGGGGCAACTTCGAGTACGAGTCGGGCGCGATGGTTGAAGGGACATGCGAGTTCCAAGAGGGATACGAGCTGCATTTCGGGACGTACAAGTCAGTTCTATGGCGAAGTTGTTGGGGCCCACGGGGTTTTGGCTACTAACTTGGATCTCATGGAATTAATGCTCGGGTTGAGGTTTCGGGGGACTGAACGTAAATGCTGATCTGGGGACTTGCACATCCATACTCCTGGGCTTGCCGTCTTGTTTGAGGTTGATGGCGCTAGCGACAACACCCAATCCAGTCTCAACCAGTGCTTGACCTCGCGATCCGGCGCTCGAGCCAAGCAGAGGGATTTCTTTGCGGGCTTGGAAGTTCCGTGGGCTGCGACCACGAACGACAATGGGAGCGGTTATCGACTCTGACAAGACAACCTTGGAGTTGTCGGAGAGTGTACCATTAATCTTGAGGTGCAATACGAAGTGTTGTTGCAGCTCCTTTCGACGGCCATTGTTGGCAGTGGCACTAGACTTTTGTGTCAGAAGACCGCGTCAAGTTGGCAAACATAACATGAACAGAACTGCTACTTACATCCTGAACTGAAGCCGGCGCCAACCGATGGGGTAAACAGCAAAGTCTCCATCCGTTTCGTTTCCGTCTTCCTGGAAGGGAATCAGCGGCAACGGAGACGGCTCCTGATCCGGACCTTGGCAGATTTCGGTCGAGTTTGGTGGCGGGGTCTTCCAGGGAATGACGATGAGACGCACGGGATTGCCATCTACAGACTCGATGGCCGACACAGCTACTTCCATGTTGCTGACGGGGAGAGTTTCGTTGGGTTCGGTAACCACGGAGAGCTGTCCTCGAGGCATGACCAGCGAGCCACTGATTTGGAACAAGTTTCGACGGTAGCACGTCAGCTCGGGCTGCAGCACCGAACCGTCGCTGCAGCTCGCGGGCATCTCTGACAAGAAGAACATTCCGTGGAGCTGAGCGGACAATTCCAGCTGCTGCACACGGCCCTGCTGATCAACAATGGTAGACTTGTCTTGCGAGCGGCGGAAAGAGAGCAGCTTGTGATCCTGATTCACCGTGAGTCGCGAGCCGTCGTCCCTCATATCATGAACTATTTCCTGGTAGGCCGGTGGTTCGGTTTGGGAGAAGGACCGCTTGAGACTGGGGTAGGAATTTTGGCGGTCGTAAGAGGCAGACTCATCCTGAGAATATCGACTGTACGACGAGTAGGGCTGGTCCAGCTCGCCTCGAGGCCGGGCCGAGATATGTGGTTGCGAGTGGCTGTGAATAGAAGAGTCTATGCTTCCAAGGCGGTTGGGTAAGTGTGAGGAGTTGCCATAATTCGACCACAGGTTTGAGTGAGCAGGTTCTCCTCGGAGCTCGGTCATTGTGGCTGCTGGGTAGGCTGCGGTAGTCATCATGGGCGCATGTCCTAGCAAAAGATGCCTGGTAGGACGAGATTTTCCAGGCGTGGTGAACAGCCACCTTGACAGGAGTCACTGGCAAAGGACGGGCCTGTTTTGTCCGAGAGGTCCAAGTAGGCGAAAGAGATGGGAGAGGCCAGGAGTGCGAGCAAGTATATCGCCTTGGAATGGCCGAGGTTTCAAACTTGGTCGTTGAGGATGAAACGGCAACAGCGCAGGGCCGTGAGTTTTCCCCGGTCCGAGTTGAATGGAAAGTCCAGATGCTACCGGCTGGCAAATTTAAATAAAAAAAAAAGATGTAAGTGATGGTGGTTGTAGAAATGCAGATCGAGTTGCGGGCGAGTAGTACCCCCCCCAGGACGGCAGATGGCTGTGGATTCTGTGGATTCAATGTTCTTCTGTGGAGGGGCGTGTGTCCTAAAAGGCCCGGCACTGAACCGGGTACATTTGGGATGGGATGTGATGTGATGTGAGTGCCAGGGCCGGTGTTAACAGCCAGCCAGCCAGGAACGGGAACAAGCCCAGCGAACCCAGCGAACCCAGCGAACCCAGCGAACCCAGCGAAGCGACTATTAGCGCGTGCTGTTTGTTGTAGTGGCGTGTAATTGCGATTCTTTTTAGGGTCATGGAGCAGATTGAGACTAAGCAGGCTCGGGCTCTTGGCCCATCCACTCGACTAGCATCGATCCGGCCGCAGTCTGTCGTCCACCGAGGCGTGCAGTGCACCCGTGTGAGGGAGGGCTGGAGGTACTTATCGTCCAAGTTACGTTAAGTAGGCGTCTATTCTTGGAAGGAGAGAAGGAGAGCCAGCAGGTGCAGTCAACAAGTCAACAGTCAACAGTGCTGGAACTCACTCCTGCTGCTGGCCGGTAGCGGGAGGGGGCCCGGCCTGGCGGCAAAGCCAAACCTCGTGGGCCAGCCATGCGAGGCGACGGCGACATGATGGGCCTTCTCGTTTGTCTCTGTGCCCCGTCTCAACAAGACAGGAAACCACCGTTCAACGTGCAACGTGAGTTCGCGCCTCTGCGAATTCTTGGCATGTCAGTTGTCTTTGTCATGCAGAGCCGTCAATTACCCCGGAAGCATAAGGGGACGTGGAAGCCCTAAATGCTGCCCATGACAGATGGACGGTTACGTTGGGGGCGAGATCAAGTCCGACAGCGCGGGAAGAGCTACCGTGGCATGGGGCATGGGGCCAAGACACCGTGGATGCAAGCACGAGATCGGGGGGCGTGGCGGAGGGCGGCGGGCACACAGACGAAGGGAAAGAGCCAGGAGGAGACGAAAGTGTTCCTCCTCGGTTGAGGCCCAGATTGTCAGAAGCCATGCCATGGCCATGGCCATGTACATGTAATGTACGGAGCACCGGTGACCGAGCCGTGGGGAGGGTGACAGACGGCAGGTGAGGTCTGCCGAGCGGGCGGCGTCCGTCACAAAGTAAGTACAGTAAGGCAAGTGCGTGGGCCATGTACCTGCTCCGTGCTCGGTCGTGATTACTCTCTCTCAAGACCAAGACAAAAGACAAAAGACGGAGACGAGACACGGCAGGGGTGTCTGTGGGTCGAAGGATGGCTGGTCTCTTCACAGAAAAGTCGAGCTTCACAAGCCTCATGGCTCAAGCGCACATTCCGGTCCCTGGCGAACCAGCAGCGTGCGTTGAAAGACAGTTGGACGCAGACTCGCAGAATGCTCCGATAATACCACCAGGAAGCTAATGACTGCAAGGCCCGCAATTCTTCTAGAAGTTGACTACCGCGCACCGGTATGGCGCCGGTGGACGCTGTCGTTATCATGAACCAGCGACGAGGCCAAAGCATCGAGTCGTCTTGGAGAGCTGCCCATCTGAACCTCCCCCGGCCAGAGACCAGAGACACAAGTTGTCTGCCACGTTCACGTTTCCGAACCAAGTCGGTAGCCGTATTCTCAACTCGAGCCTTTCTTGTCGCAGGGTAAACCAGGCGGGCCAGATGAAGGCCAGCCAGACAAGTTGGCTGGGCCTTTTTTTCTTTCCTTTTTTTTTTCCTTCCCACCTCCTCTCCCCCTTTGGAAATGAACCGAGAGAGACGAGAGGACTCGGCCGATAGTGGTTCGCGGCTAGTGGTGGCCATGACCAAAAAACCAGTGCGCGCCGCGTCATTGCCACACGGTAACCAGCACCCGCCCCGAAATGGTGGCGAACTTAGTCATGCGCAACACCCAAAACAATACCAAAAGGCATAGTACATGGTCGCTGCTGCTCCTACGTCGACTAATTGCCCCGTTGGTGTCAGCAGTCCGTTGTCCCAGATGATTGTCGGCCGAAAACCTTTTGCCTCGCGCCATGGCAGGAGCCACGGGACTCGGGAGATCAGGACCAGCCCTAGTCCTGCATGGGTCAGGTGCGGACAGTGACCGAGGTTGTGAAAGGCACGGCCGACTGGCTTTTGTCAGTGCGTCTGGAGAGGCCATATCAAGCGCAGAGCCATGGCAACACCGTCTCGAGCTTGAGCGCTCGAGAGAGCAAAGGAGAAACCCGAGTTGGATCAATGGAGAAAGAAGCCTTCCACTAGCGGCGGCATTGGCTGGGCTGACGGGTGTGCGCCTCCATCGAAGCCATCGTCCCCATCGCCCTCAAGGATGCAAGTAAGCGGGTGCCCAGGCGAGGCCACCATTGGCCAAACGGTCTGCACCAGGCGGGCTTACTTCCGGTGATGCCCCATGCTGTCCGTTCAATGTGCCTGCCATGACTGTTGACGGACTGGGGCGGCACACATCGTCGTGGGCACGGGAGGCCGATGGGGAGTGTGTTGACATCTTCTCCGGCTGGCTGACGCCTTTTCGGCCGGCTTGTCAGGCTATTCTGCCCCATCAAACGACTGGGAACTTCCATGTCCTGGCCACCAACCATGGTCACGATTGGCCCACTGTTGCAGCCATGTCTTGGTATTCAGAGACAGCCGCCTTTCCGATTTCGACAGGCCGGCATGGTTGCACACAACGGTGCAGAGGCGAGGCTGGAGCCCGGCCTGCACATGTGGTCTGTTGAGCAGGCATCACCCGAAAGGGAAGCTCGTCGAGGACCCGAGGTGACCAGAGGTGACCAGAGGCCGGCAACTTGAAGCTCGACGCGCAGGCAAAAGCTAGGGGGTGGCATGAAAGACAAAAACTCCATGAAATTTTCGCCTTGAATCAGGATTTAGATGGGCGAGGCAGAGGGACAAGGCTATCGGTCCCGCAAGCCGCTTGCCGCTAGCAAAGGCATGGCGATGGCGAGTCTGCTCTAGAGAAGCGACCACATGGAGCTCGAGTCTAGTGCGCTCCGTACGGCCTCTATCCTCCTTCCATTATCGGTACCTACCAAGGTACGTACCCAATACGGTATCGGGCACGCCAACGTGGAGGTTCCTAGTGCCACTATCCCAGAGGGTAGCCCAAAAGGGCGTAGACGAGCAGCTGTGTGGACGAACCAAACCGAAAAAACAAGTAGAGCAGAGCATCCCACAGGCTGGTAGATCAGGGGGGCCAGGGGAGGTCAACTGGCGGCAGGCTGGCAGAAACAAGAAACAGCCCGCTGGTATTGCCGATTGGCACCCCCTAGGAGCGTAGCCATGGTCAGTCATGGCCGGCCAGGCCAAGGGATGCAAACCGGTCCCGCAGGCACAGGGCGTCGAGTGGTGAAGCTCCAGCTCCGACTGCGCCGAGTGTCCAAGGCTCGTTCATCTGTTGTCGCAGAAAGCTGGTGATGCCCTACTCTGTGCTTGAGTTGCATCTTTCGTCTACTTTTTTTTTTTTTTTTTGGTATTTAGCCAATGCCGGTACCGCCACGATGGAGACGCCGCTCGTCCTGCAGGGTCCAAGTCCTCCGAGATAGTACTATGCTCAACATTGTCGCACGACCAACATGACAATACTACCAATTTGGGACGGTGGTCATAGCGGGGGCACGCCTAGACAAGGTGAGGCTCATTCTACCACTGGAAACATCTTAGCAAAACACTCGTTGACCAGACCTACAGTACTAGCCAGCTGCATGAAGAGGAACCGCGAGAAGCCATGGCCCTGCCCATCAAAAGGGGTGGCATTCCCAATCATGACACCAACTTAAAACGAGACGCCGGCTTTGATTTGTCGACGCTCAAACCGAAGCCCACTTTCATCACTTCCTATTGATGAGATATGAGGAGGCATATCAATCGTATGAACTGTACTGTGTATGCACAACCCCGTCCTCTGACGGCGCCATTGGCCTGCCTGAAATGCCTCAAGTACGCCTTCGCAGTCATGTTCGCCTGGTCAAGACCACACGACGGCAGACCAGTTTCGAGAGTTTGGTCCTGGGATGTACCACTTGCGCCACGGCCCACCCTCACGCCCTCTATAGGCATCAGAGGCTCTAAGAGATCGGACGTATTGTTCGGCCGTAAAGTCAGAGAGGAGTCTCACCCGCAAAATCATGCGCCCGAGGGCGGTGCATCAGAGTGAATCAGAGCGAGGGAGGGAGGGAGGGAACCCCAGAGCAGCTGCCAGGCAGCCATATTGTCAAAAACGTCGTCCACTCGCAACCACGTACCTGTACCGTAATAGCTTCCTGGTGGGCGGACGATAGAGGCAGGTCGATATTCAAAGGCAAGTCGATCCATATCCATCTATATTCTATACTCCGTATTCAACGAGCCTAACCTATCCCGGTCCATATCAACCATAGGCCGGGCGGCATTACGCCGCATAACATTCTTGTGTCACAGGTTGATCAACCGATCTCGTGCACATTGCCGTCATCTGCTTGGTGCGTTGTGACCCCGTGTGTCAATATCGCTGCCCCACGCTACCGTTGGCCTGTTCACGAGGCGACATCCTCCTGTTCAGGCGTCAAAGATCATCGTTATTCGAGCATAGCTTTGGGTCAGACGGTGGCAGAGGGAGGCCGTTCGGTTTCTGCACCGTCTTGTGCAACTCGTGTGCTAATACCTGCTTGGCAAGATCTTGCCGTGTGCTCCATGGGGGTTTTGACTTGGAGCATGAATCTTATTACATGGCGTGAAAATCGACAAGCGGCGTGGCGTCTTCGAGATGTGAGTGGGGACCTGGGTCGAGGGTACGTACTGAAAATACATGGGCAGGGGCTGGTGACTCTCGGCTTTTCTCAAACGCTTGGCCCGTGGGCAGTTGAAGATAGAGGATGTGGGCGTGGGGTTGGGGTTGGGGTTGGAATTGTCATTGGGATTGTGATTGAGAGGGTTGGGGTGTGAGATGAGGCCGCGAGGATCATTTCAAGTGATATTAATTAATTAATACTACTACTAGTAGTCGCCTCTCCTAGGTATCTTCTCCGTACATATTCCGCACATGTGGCACATGGCCGAGTCGTGGTGGAGCTTGGCGAGACGAGGAAGCGCCAGACACATGCGCCAACAGCACTGAGAAACCTGATGTCCTAGACTCGCTGTTCACTCTACATACACACTCAAGTACAGACCGGCTGGAGCCGATCAAGGCGCATTGCGAAGCGGACGCCTATGCCTGTTCATCACAAATATACCCATCTGTGCATGTACGCGTTATGTATGCGACATGCTCAAGTACAATACTCGGTCCGCACGGATGTCTGTGTCGTGTTAAAAGGCAGGAGCGAAGAAGTACCCGGCCAGCTAAGCTCCTGGATTGCCACTGCGCCCACTCCGTATGCCGCAGTGCGTCATGGTTCATTCTTGCTGCGTGAGTGGACGGAAAGGTTGAGTGGGTAAGGCTTCCATCCTGCCTCAGGACCAAGTGCCTGCCTAGCACTGAGGTGCCTGCTCGTTCTGGGCCGCCCCGTAAGGCAGGTCCCCCCGGGGCTCGCAAGGACCATTCACGAACGTGCAGGCGCAGTTGCTTTAGGCTGGCTTGCCTGGCTAGCGGGCGGGTAGTTGCAACTTGCGGGCGTGTGCCGAGCACATCACAGCATTCCGAGTCAACAAAGCAGGGAAGGAGCACTTCACTTGCAGCAGGCTCACTGACCAAATCTTCTGAGCTCTGAGAGGCGGTGGGCCAATCATGCCCTCACAGATTGATGTCCGTGAGAAACAGGCCGTGTGAAGATTGGAACCGAGAGTCCGTGACAGCAAGTGAGAGACGTGCTGGGCACCCTCTCTCAACTTCAGCCCTGGAGAACCGAATGCGCAAGCGAGAATTCAAAGCCTTCCGACTGCCATGTCTCGACGCCCTCGAGCACCCAAGGACTCAAGCACTCAACTTGTCGCCAGCCACGTTCAGTCTCCAGCATCTCGGATTCTTCCATCGTTCAATCTAGGAAGGCCCCTTTTCTCGCCGAATACCCCTTGAAAATGGAAATCCTGAAGCCTGCCCACCAGCACAAGTCTGTTCACACGTCCCGAGGCCGCCGGCCTGAGCACACACTGCCATCTCAAAACAGCCCGACTCATCCACTGGGACATGGCACTCGACCGGGGTGAGTCTACATCCTCACCTGATGTCACCGTCAACCTTGAAGACTAGCCTGTTCCTTCTATGCATGGCAAGGAAGGGATGGTCCCCAGTCCAGCATCAAGGCGATCTCGTCACGGACAGCAGCGACAACTTCAGGTCCCGTTGGACGCCACGCTCCAGCAAGCTGTGTTCATCATCCACTATTATCCATGGTGAACTTGCGCAACATCCTTCCAACACATCCCTACATCTGCCGCATCCTTGCTAACCCCTTCAGTAAACTTTATCGACCACACTGTAAAGTAGCATCCGGAATGCTGGCCGTTCAGATCCACTGTAACCTCCTGGAGGCACAGTGGCGCAGGGTTCTTCTTTTGTCTCAACTTTGCAATGCTGTGGCCACTCGCCTAGAATTCGTGATACCGGACCACTACCCATGGCGAGCAAGGCTGTACCACAATATAGAAATGTACGTACTTGAGCAGCATCCACTTGACATGTTATTTTGAGCTTCCTGCTAATGGACGGCAAGGTCGCCAATTCAGAAGATTAAGAATCTTGGTCTCCCACAAGGCGTGTCAAAGCGTCGTCCCCTTGCCCGTGGGATGTTTTACAAAAGTAAAAAAGATGGCAATCTGCAAGTTATACCAAGCTTTGGCACACCACCAACCTCGATTGTGATAAGGGTCGAAGGAGAGCTACCCGGTGATATTTTACATGACCAGATACTCGACGCTTTGCTCGTGAAGTTAAACGGGATTCATTGCCGCCTTTCTCAGTTGTGCTTGCGATGTAACCATCAGGGATGGTGCAACCGTCCATTTAGGCAGATCTGGCTCCCAGTGTCACTCACTATGATGCTATGGCTTTTCGCTTCCTGCTGCCCTTGGTGATGGCAAGGTGCAAAAGGGTTACTTCCCGCCTCGACCCGCTTGCCTGCCTTTGGTTTATTCTTAGTCCCACGCGAAACTCTTTTTCGCATATGAGCTATTAAGACCATATTATAAGTCCACCTCAAAGACAACACAGGCTGACGTACGTGTCGACAACACCGCGAACGAAGCGCAGTCAAGGAACCGTCAGCCTCTGTTCGGCAGGATGGACATTCCTCTGCGGGCGAACGGCGTGTTGGGCAGCGAACGGCTTGCAAAACACGGGAGAAGGGATGAATGAGCCCGTCGGTTAGTCCCAGATCTCTCGAGGCCAACTGGTGTTGAAAGTCGCCCCTCCTGGCCTGCGATGGATGCTCCAGCGGAGCTTCCGGGAACCTCCAGCCTGGATACTATGGCGAGTCGAGACGGGATAAGCAAAGGGGGATAGTTCGGTATCTATGATTCAACGAACCGAATGTCAAGCCTTTGTTGAACTCCGGAGTTTTCTTGGCGCGCGGAACTGAGTGGCAAACATTGGGCATGATCAGCTGGGTTTGACTGCAAGGCTCAGGACTTCGTGCTCGATGCAGATGACGTGAGTCGGCAACACTACAGGTCAATATCTGCATCCGCCTTGAGCGCGGAGTTGTGAGGGACGGCACAACACCTTCCAAGGAAGAGATCAACACCCGTCGATACCGATGCGCACCGCCTCAAGCCAGTTGCTGGATTGCATCTGACGAGTATGTCTAAGCGTGTAGAAACATGCGAGAGCCTGCAGAGCTGACAAGCACTTCTCAATCATTGTGAGGCCGTCGGGACATGCCAGCTACTTGCTTGCCACAGGAGCCCATGATCCCTCGCAGTGAACGACATATTGGGCACATCATCAGCGCTTCCTTCCAATGACCGCCGAGGCCTGGCACGCCCTGGACCGTCCCGTCAAGACGCAACAACCATCACAAACGGCAAAGCCAACAAAGGTGCCTTGGGTCATGGGTAGCCTTGCCGCCCACATCTAGGCGGCTTGGGGGTGTAATGACAGACGATTGGCAGCAAAAGGTTCGCCAAGTGTGGTTCATTCGGCTGGCCCACCAATTTCGTTGACGATCTCCGCGCGCTTGCCTTTGCTTTCGCAGCCACATTAGACTGAGATTGTCGGCCGAAATCGTTAGACCCGGCGCACCAGCCTGTTCACACCAATGCGAAGAGCTTCCGGTCGGCCTGGGGCCTCGCTAGACGACTAGCAGCAGGCCCTGTCTATTCCTCGAACGCGTCGGCGTCGTCCGTTGGTGCATGAATTGCCCTTTCTTTTCCCTTCTTCCAATATGCCCCCGGTCGCGGAGTCGCGGGGGATGCGGCCTGGAGAATTACTTCTTCCACTGGTTGGTCCATCTTATAACGGCTTTGAGCGTGAGTCTGCACGCAGTGGAACATGGGATCAGGGTACCCATGCGTGCAGGGAACCAGAGTTCAAATTACTTGGGACAAGAGGTTGCGAGTCTCTGGTTTGCATGACTGATGAGCCATAGTTACTAGCGGTTCACTAACCACGAGCCCTTTTGCAACAGGAGCTAATATGCCCTGACCGTGGCAAGACAGACAACGACGGATAGAGAGACAAGTCTCCGAACGTTGCGTAGTTTAAGCAGCAGATCGTCCTCATTAGCAATCTTCCACCTTCCCATCTCGTAGGCAGCAGCGAATATGCCTTGTTTCTGCGAGTCTTGAAGTCTGCCTGGTGCCGAGAACGAGTAGGGTCTGGAGCTGTTCACTGCGGAACATTCTGGTTGGCTCAACAAGAAGCGTGAGAATAATTTGCTTTTGAGTCCCTCGCTGACTTCTGATGAGCAGGTCCGAAGAGCAGTCGTAGAACCTTGATTCATTATCCACGCTCAACTGCGGGGAGAAGCTTTGGCTGCATTACATACACGCAATTTTTAGGCGCCGTTCTGTCAACACCGACGACACACCTCAACGGCGCTGGCGCTTGCAGCAACACGGCTGCACTATAGCTTTGTCCAGAAGGAAAAATCACGGCCCACTCCAGTCGACAGCTTACCTGGTGGACATGCTACAGTCAGCGTCGTTTTTCTTTCTTTTCTCTCTTTTTTTTTTCCAATCCAAAATACATTACAAGCGTGTCAAGTGCTCCGTGACTCGGGTCCGAAGGGTAATCAGACTCGGCGCAGGGCTCAAGGCAGGGGGTATTAACGGAATCGTTATTCGTTCGCATTCCTCTGACCCACAAAGCATCCGGTTAGAATGGCGACATTTTTGAGTGATAATGGGGCGCAATAACCCGTCATCTGTCCCCCCCATCGCCCCCAGCTCACCAAAAAGAAGGATGAGGCCAAAGCGGGCGTGGTTGGAAAGGTTGGTGCCACCAGTTCCAAAAAAGATCAACCGCAGCATCAACGTCAAGCCGACAAATTGACCGTGGAGCCCTTCTCCACTTCGAATCGGCTTTATAATTTGTAGTACCGATCGGAAAACAGTGGGTTGAAAGGGGGGGGCGACTGGATTCGGACTGGAAGCTCTCGCGCTCCATGTGTGGAGGCCTGCCGCGGCGTACCGCGGCATCTCCTTGTGACATGACAGGTGCTGGCAGGTGCTGCGAAGACGACATATGTCATGTCGTCGGTCCAGGTCGACGGAATCAGGGCACCCACGGAAACAGGGAGGAGCCTGATGCCATCATTCTGCGGTGTACGCAGTCGATGTGCATGGCATCTCCGCAAAGCTGCAAGAGATGATGCAGCTATCTCTCCTGGAAGCATGCCGCCCTGGATATGTGTTTTGCGGTTGTTGCGAGGGAGAAGATGCCAGCCTGGTTCCCAACGCGTTGGAGATGCTGCTATTGAGTAGTTACGGAGAGGATAAACCTTTCAACAATGCGCACAGGCGAACCACAAAGACGCAAACCCCTGAAGTGGTACTCCGTACTCCGTACACATCGAACCCCCGTATATTGCTGTGGCTACGGGAGGAGAGCCCCCTTCTCCTTTGTCTCGAAGCACATGCTCAACTTGCCACCCCCGTCATCAACGAACCGGCCCGCCTGTAGCTTTTGGAAGGCCCGAATCATACAGGCAGGCAGGCAGGCAGGCAGGCAAGACTTTGTCGACATACTCGGTACTGGGGAGGAGAGGCGGGAAATAAATCTATCATATTGATGGAACCCATGTGGCCCTTGTGCAGACTCCAGAGCAGCGAGTTGCGTCCCTGGTTGCGGGTAACTTTGAAGACACATGACGACTCCCCCTGTGCGTGTCTGTTCTTGGGCAGTTGTTCAGAGGTTGCTCAGCATCACTCTGGCGTCTTTTCATGTGTATGAGACAGCTTACTCCGTACGGAGTTGTCTGCCAGCAAATAAGCACCATGTCTTCTTGTGCCGCCGCCCGCCCCCAAATTGCTGACGAGCGTAATGGCTGCATGGCGAATGCCCATTTTGGAAAATGCTAACTAACTTCTGGTCTCATCGTGGTCAGCCGAATTTGCCGGGCGGGAAAAACCACACGAACAACCCCAGGGTGGTATTCGGGACTTTTTGGCAGATGGTGGTGGTTTCTTTGGCTACGAACAGAGAGAGCTCTTGTACGGAGTACGGAGTATGTCATATCTGTAGCAGTGGAGGGAGGATGGATATTGGTTCCTCTGGCCATTCATTCGTCCCTGGTCCTGGCCCCTGTCCTGGCCTTCACACTCTATCCAGCCTCCATCACGGCGACCGATGCAACACCGGGAGTCGGTTCTCAGATTTGCAGAATGATCGGTCGATCCCACTTCGCCCAAGCGCGCGTGAAGTTCCGGGCCCCTTTTGGTTGTTTGGTATTGGCATGTTCCGTCCGCTCCTCACGATTTCGTCACCAGAGGACAGCGGGGAAACAAAAGCTGACATTGATACGCGTGGCAGGCGACTGTGGAAAAAAAACGAATCCTCTCGCTGTCAGTCGCACCAGCAGGTCGGGGTCAGATAAGTAGGTGACGGGCCACGGAGCAATCCGATGCGATGACATGCTATGGAGCAAAACCAAGGGGCGACAAGGAGTGGACCGAGATTTCTCATGTGCCTTGTCCTTGTCGGGTCGTTGGTGTTTCTGATGAAATTCGCCTCCTTTATCATTATACGTACGTACGTACACGGAACAAGATTTGTCTCAAGGGCACACTAAATTTAGCCATGAACAGGCTGGGGAACAGGACGACTCTGAGTGAAACAACCCCCAACCAGTCTTCATTTCCCTCTGGTTTCGTCGTCCTTTTCGCTTTCCGGTACGACAATGCATTTCGGACCCCCAAGCGAATGGGAAGCCTTAACAATGCACGCCTGCGGCTGCTCGAGTGCGTACGCGTCCGACGAGCGCCAAGGTAATGAGAACCTTGCATTAACAGAGGCGTCTAAGACGTTTCGGCTCTGGCGGTTGGATGTCGTTTTCCCCATCTTCCTTCCGTATCCAGCAGCGCCTCCATGTTGGATATACAAATGACATGACTCGAGGTGGTACTATGGCGTGCGAAAACGCAGCTCTGTGCTACTATCTACAACTTATCGCGCGACCGTTGTGGCGCCATGCCATGGGTGTGCGTACGGAGTCCCGTCTGGCCATTTCCCCCAATGCTGCAGGGGAGTCAGGGACACGGTACGGTACAAGATATAAGATGCGCCGGCGGGTGGCATAACAGCGGCATCTTAGACGCCCCAGTCACGTAATGCGGACGAGGCCGACTCTTCTTCTTCACAGCAAGTCCCGAGGCTCAGCCAGTCGTCACGCGGCCGCGGCGCACGTCAAGCGCCGGCATTTCGTGGTTCGAGTCGACGAGTCCCGAGTCCACCGGCCGCCATTGTGCGATCCAACGAGACGCGTGCGTGGGCCGAAGCCATACATACAGTCGCACCCAGACTCGTAGCATCATCCATCTGTTCCTTTTCCGTGGTCGCCCCCGGCGGACTACTCGAACGGACAACCGGCGTGACGGGTTCCCTTGATCCACGCTCGCTGACCATGCCATTCGATTTCTACTAGAGTATTCCTAAACGTGGCCCGCGGGTCTATTTACAAAACTGGGACAGGAGACGCTTGGTGGCGCTGAATTGTCCGTCGAGCAAAATGGTCCTGTAAAGCCCCCCTTGACCTGCTGAAATACCTCCCCAACAGAATGTCTTTGCCCACATGATTGCCCGGGCGCCCTCATCCTCGTGAGTCGTGACCTTGCCGAGGTGCATTGCACACAAATGAGGGAGGAAGGGGGGTTGCCCGTCACCGGATCTGCCAGTTGCCATCGTCGGAATCGGAGTCCCCCCCTTCAACTTGGTCCTCGACGTCGAGGAGTGCCAATTGAACGAAGCGGCGAACCCAGGCTTCTTGGGCTGGGTCGAGGGCGCCCGGCTGTGCGTTGGGTACGCCTGCCTCGCGAGCGTCTTGCTGTGCTGCGTTGCCACGACCTGCTCCGTGATGATGGCCTCGGGCTGCTCGTGGCGCTGGCGGTCCGCGACGATGGGGGGCGCCTTGGGGAACGGGGTGATGATGCTGTGCTCTTCCTCGACCTTGGGGGCGGTGGTGCGCCTGGCCGCGTCCTCTGGCTGCTGGGGCGGGACGAGGAGGAGGAGGAGGAGGAGGAGGAGGCTGAGGAGGCTGATTGTCCATCAGGCGAAGGACGAGAGGCGCTTCTCTGGCAACAGCAACGGCGCGGGGATTCGCCTCCAGCGCCGCTTCGTTGTCCGCTTCGTTGTCGGACCCAGAGTCGTCGTCGGACTCGGGCTCTTCGACCTCGGGAACGATTCCCGCGAGATGCTCGCCCCCAACGGGCACCCCTCCTGCCTCCCGTCCACCAGCGTAGCCCAGTCCGACATCGTCTCCGTCGCCGGCCTCCAGCTCCCAAAGGCGCATGTAGCAAGATGTCACCTTGCCGTCAGACTGCGTATTAAAGTGCTTATACGGATTCGCAGGATCCAGCCACGCCGAGCACAGGTAGCAGAAATGCGTGTCGCATCGCGAGCAAATCATGTGATTGCACCCGTGGGTCTTTTGCGCATGCGCGTTACACGTAGGACATGGACTCGTGTGTAGTTGTAGATATTCCAGAGACGCCTTCTCCTCCTCCGCCAACTCCCCGTTGTTGCGTTTCGGTGCGCAGCGCACAAACTCGCCATGCCACGTGTGCAAACACCTGCTGCAGAATGCGAAGCCGCAGTCCTCGCAGACGGCCAGTAAATCCGCAGCATCGAATTTCTTGGCACTCGTCTTTTCGCCAACATGGTGGGCGGCGCCGTCCTCGGTGACCGTGCCGGGCGTCTCGTCGCCCGAGGATTCGGCAAACTCCAGCCCTTGTGGCTTTCTATGACGCTTCGAGCGGGCGGCTCCGTTGCACCATCTGCGCGGGCAGTAGACTGTGTTCTTGTCCGCCTCGAGCTCCGTCTTGTACTTGAGGGTCACGTAGCGCTTGACCAAGTCCTCGGGGAGACCGATCTGGAGGAGCTCGCTGGGGCTGATGAAGACCTTGGGTTTCCCCTTTGCCGCGGACGTTGACGGCGATGACGTTGCGCGAGCCCTGGCGCAATTTGGCGTCACGCAGCGGACCGCCGACAGGTTGCCCTCCTCGATGGCGTCGGCGTAGAAGTCCCGCAGGCATTGGAGGCAGAAGATGTGGCCGCAGTCCATCATCTTGTGGCACCTGGGGCCCTTTTTGGGGTCTAAACGCTCTGGTCAGCAACGCTCGCGCCCTCGTCCGAGTTTGCAGGCCTGGAAACGGCTCCAGAGGCGAGGCGTGGAGGTGCTCACCCAAGCATATCCCGCACTCAAACGTCTCCCTGTCAAAGGCCGCCTTCTTGGCATTGATATCGTGATCCAACACGGCGAGCTTGTGCTCGGCATCGACCTCGAGCGTGGACCCGGTCCCGACGGCGCCAAAGACATTCTCTGCCCCCCTCTGCAAGTGGTCAATGTACGCGTAGGCGACCATGTCCCTGCCTGCCTCCTCCCACAGCCGGGCCCCGTCGTCCTCGAGGGCGCGAAGCGTGGCGCGCGGAAGCCACTGCGGCGTGGTGGAAATCGTCACAGCAGGCGGCTTGCGCGAGGGGTACCCGTCAGGGAGCGTGATCCTCAGCGACAAGGGGGGCAGGTGAGAGACGAGAAGGGAATCGAGTGGTTCTGCGGCCATCGCGGCGGGAGCAGAGGCAGAGGCGAGGCCCGGGCGCTCATCCGGCGCCAAGCCAGACGACGGCGCTGGGAAGAGAATGGTGACCGGCTCTGCCGGGTCTACGGGAAGCTCCAGCTCAAACGTGAAGCGCGGCGGGGCCTCTCCCGGCGCGCCCAGGGGATGGGCGAGCGCGTGCCGTATCTCGGGGTATATCGCCTCGAGGGTCTCGAGCTCCATCAGCCGAGGGTCGTCGTCGTCGCCCGCGGTATCCATGGTGTCGTGTGCGCGCAACTGTGCGTGACGGGGTCACATTGTCTGAGCCGTCGCCGAAATATGTGAAATGCATGCCGCGGCTGGCTGGGGTCGGGCCGTGGCTATAAGCACGTCGTCGCGCAATGCGAGAGATACATCTGTTCACGGACCTTGTGCGGCCGTGGCAAGATCCGTGGCCCGAGGAGCCAACTCGGCGGCGCTTGAGCGGAATATATTCCCTCGACGGGACAGACCGAGCTCCGGGTCAAAAGCGAAGATGGAGAGCACCAGAGATGAATTGTATCGACGCAGTGATGGTGGGAAAAAATTCAAGTTTGAAAGTGCCGTCCGTCCGTCTCGGCTGTTGACCGTGAGCGTGAGCCGTATGACTCCCTCGAGGTTCCACCGCCCACTTCCCACTTCGTGCTTCTAGTCAAGGGCTCGCCCCTACGCAGGTGACATGTCCCAGCTTCGTTCAGCCTGTGCCGGTCAGGGAAAAAAACAAAAAAAAAAAAGAAAGCAGCCCGCGCAAGACAAAGGCAAAGGAGACTGAAGGCAAAGGAGACTGGGGAAAAAAAAATTGGTCAAAACACCCGTGTTGAAAATACAATAAAATCGCTTCCCGAAATGGCAACTCTGGCCTTTGACCCCACAAACCAACTACGGCAGGCGGTCGCAGATTCTGCCGCCAGGCACCATTGCCTGCCATTTGGCAGCCATCACGAGTCGGCGCTTCCGTACTCCTCAACACCTGACAAGGGGATCGGTTCCTCGCACCCCCAATCCCTTGGACCAGAGAGATACGGAGCATGCATCTGCGGCTTCTACTCCCCCGGCCCAACGACCATGCTCGACGACACCGCGCCGCTGGCGTCGCTATCCGTCACGCACGTGTACTATGTAGGTCTCTCACCCCCCCTCCCCCCGCGGTTGATCGTCCCGTTTGAAACCTACAATGCCGCCGGGCGTCGCAAACGACGTGCGTCTGCATGCGCGCCGTTCTCCCTCGAGCTTGCATGAAACGAAAAAGAAAAAGAAAAAGAAAAAGGAAAAAAGAGAAGAAAGAAAAAAGGAGAAAAAAGAAAAAAAAGAAAAAAAAAAGAACCCTCTCCCGCCGCATGGCTAACAAACGCCCTCCAGGACCCAGACGACCAAGTGTCCCTGCTGTGCGCGTACCTCGCCCTCCTCCCGCAGGCCCTCTGCATCGTGTACACCACCCTCATCCTGTCCACGCGCGAGATCGAAATCGTACTCATGTTCGCCGGCCAGCTGGGCTGCGAAGCGCTCAACTTCCTCCTCAAGCGGCTCATCAAGGAAGAGCGGCCGCGCAGGATCCACGGCAAGGGCTACGGCATGCCCAGCTCGCACGCGCAGTTCGTGGCATTCTGGAGCGTGTCCGTCGTCCTCTTCCTGCTGGTCCGGCACAGGCCGCACCCGCGCGCCAGCCCCGGCCCGGACTCCAAGGGCGGCCCGTTGCGGAACAGGCCGTGGTCGGTGCTCGAGAGGGTCAGCTTCTCGCTTCTCGCGGCCGCGGTGGCTGCCGCCACGGCTTGGAGCAGGATATACTTGAATTACCACACGCCCAGGCAGGTCGTCGCCGGGAGCATGGCCGGCGTCGTCGTCGCCCTGGCCTGGTTCGCCGCGACCTCGGTGGCACGGCAGACGGGGCTGCTGGCGTGGGGGCTGGACTTGCCCATTGCCAGGCTGCTGCGGCTGCGGGATTTGATTGTCAGCGAGGATGTGTGCCAGGCCGGCTGGGAGAAGTGGGAGCGGAGGAACAAGGCCAAGACGGGCTGACGCTGTTTTGTAAATGACCCTAGCGCCCATGATGGTTTCACACATGTCGTCGGCGATATTTTTGAATTTGCTGCTTCAAACATTTGTTGCTGGCAACGGCCATGCCGCCGGCACCCCGTGCCCTGCATCTGTACTGTACATGTCTTCTCTGGCGACGACATCCATGTCCCCGCGACCAATCGTCCAAACTTTCAAAAACGCCCAAGACGATACTGATAACGACTGTGACGGTCGTGTTCCTGACCGCTGTAGAGTTTCCAACCATACGAGGAAAACGCCTCTTGAACCTAAATGATTACACTTGAAAACATGTAATTGCCGCCTGTAGTAGAGGGGAGAAACGACATCTATGTGAAGTTGTCTTGTCCTCCCCGCTTCTCTCTTTTCTTTCTTAGATCCACTCGGCTTTGTCGACGCCAAGATAGCTCTCTGGAGAGTGGGAAGGGCCGGGCGGTCGCGCATTCGGACTGCCAATCTTGGCCTTGGTTTTGCTCGGCGTCCTATGGGGATTGTACGCCGCCGTACCGAGACGAACTTTCTCTGCCTCGGCCTCATTCACAGACGGATTTCCCGTCAACGCCAAGGGCACAGGCGGTAGTTGTTTATTCTTGTCTTGGTTTGAATTCTCATCCCTTGGGAGGTCGCGACCGTCTGACACCTGGGGAGCGGCCGCGCCTGAAACGAGCCGGCTCGGAGGCGTGGGTCGAGGAGATGGCGGAGCTTCGTAGTACGACTGGACGGCGGGCATGTCGTCAATGTTGGAGACTCGGAGGCCAATTGGGACGCTGGCAGACGAGCCCAGCGATGATCCCCGATTCCGTCTGCCGCCTGATAATCGGATGGCGGGAGGGGGAAGAAATTCGTCAGCAAATGGGTTGAGAGCCTCATCTTTGCTGAAAGGTATGTAGGCTGTGGCTGGGAGGATATACGTGGGCTTGTCGGAGACGGTGTCTCGCGGGACCATGTCGTAGGCAGAGGTCTTTTGAGTGCGTGTTTCTTGGGACAGGACAGGACCGGGAGTCGTAGTTGCCAGACCAACTGCGAGTGTTTTAGGCCTGCCGTCAGGATAGAGGCTACTCGCTCGGCGCTCAGGAAAAGACAATTGCCTAGGCACTGGCACGGGCTGCTCCATCTGCCTTGTAAAGATGAAGCCGGGTGGAATACTCGACTTGGGGCGCCCAATAAGCCGCCGCGAGTCAAACTCGAAGTAGCCCTTGGGGCCAAGCTTTCCGATCTTGCTTGACCGAAGCAGCACATACATTCCGCCGGTAACGAGGCCCGTTAGGTTGGACACCACAACGGTAGCCATGGACAATTCTGACAGCGCGGCTGCAGCTTGGACCTGATCTTTTACAGCCGCCACATAAAAGAACGGCGCCATGATGAACTGCAGTGAGAGTTAGAAAAGGCGAGGTATCAGAAAGAAAAGTCATCATCCCCGAGTAGACTTACAGCCGCCAGGGCACCCAGAGCCATGAACCACGCCATCCACGTTGCGGTAATTCTCTGCTGCTCGCCAATGCCCAAAACACGATACAGCCGCACAAATGTAGCGACACTTCCTGTGAGCAACATCACTCCAATTACAACAAGAAGGCTGAAGCAACTGATTCCCCATCTTCGAAGAAGGAATGCGAGCGAAGGTAAGCAGAAGTTGGGGGGTGTTTGGAG
This sequence comes from Metarhizium album ARSEF 1941, assembly GCF_000804445.1. Lineage (NCBI taxonomy): Eukaryota > Fungi > Ascomycota > Sordariomycetes > Hypocreales > Clavicipitaceae > Metarhizium > Metarhizium album. The sequence goes on along the minus strand of NW_024467614.1, from coordinate 22,384 downwards.
TTGCGTCAAAACGAAAGTCATAACCAGCCCGAGAAATATCCCAGCCAGACACGCTGGGACGCTCCATTTTGGCCGCGGGGAGAAAGGTTGGTATGGACGAAGGGCCTGGACTGCTGCCTCAAGCCCAAATGCGAATTGAATGTACGGTACAATAAAGAAGGCTGTGTTGGCAGAGCGAGGTCAGTTACATGCACAGCCATCCTTGCCAAGGACAAGAACATGTCATCTCACCTGGAAGCATCGCTTGTGATAGAGGCTTACAGCCCAGAACTAGAAGTGCATCCAGGCCAAACGACTGAATGGCAGCAAAGATGATCCCCTGCACCACGGTACCCAACGATAGCACAAAGGGGAAGACCTCAGCGGGGCCGAGGAACCTCCAAAAGAAAGGCCTCCTCTCAAACGTCAGTATTTGTACGCTTTTCAGTTTGTCGTCCCTACTTCAAGTCGTCAAATGCACTCACCTCAGCCTAAGGTTGGGGTCTTGTCTCCTCGCAGTCAGGTAACAATCCCAACAAATACCAAGCGCTGTCGTGGCACCAACCAGAGCATTGAAACAAGCCAGAATTACAAAAGATGTCCGTATTGACTTGGACGCCGCAAATGTGACCTCATTGATGAAAGCGGCCGAATTATTCCCTTGGAAGCCGAATCCATCGGCGGTAGCCTTGAGCTCCCCTGCCCTGGGCCATAATTCGAAAGAAGGTGGGACTGCCCACCTCCGGCCATGGTCATCCATTGAGGGCGAAGTCGAACTGGTGGCTACTTGAAATGCCGCAGATGAAAGATGTCCAGCTGACAAATGAATACTGGTGAAAGAAATCCCTTGTTGCCTGAACAGAGGAGGCACGACGCCTTGGCTCCGATAGCCAGCTGCCTGCTATTCGCCGCCCCTGGAGATCATCTATACTGCTGGCTGCCTCGACGGCCTCGAAGGTGATGAGGTTGTATACAGTCGGCTGGCGTCGTGTATAGGGGAGGCAAAGAGTCAAAGCAAAGTAACAGAACCCGGTTACTCGTAGAGACAAGTGATGGCAAGGAAAGTTGAAGGTTCGTTGAAGAGGGGCGCAGCCGGAGCCGTCCGGCGGAAAAAAGTTCAGGACCTCCGAAAAGAAACAAGAAGGTGTGAATTGTTGTTGATAATAACGGCTGTCCTGACAGCGGTTGTTTGGTTTTACGGGGATGACTAGCAGCATCCAGCAGAAAGATAGGATGGGATCAACCCAGTCGATTCGTACGAAAAGGCACGAATCGAGATTTAAACAAAACAATGAAAGAAAGATGAATGCAAACCATGTTTGACAAGCCAAACGCAATAAATGACTGCGGAGAAGAGCTGGGCGGGCAGGATGACGGCAAAACCCCGACCTCACAGAGGGAGGCGTAGCAGCCTGTCATAGTAAAGCTGGACCAGGGGATATATCCAGCACGGCAGCCAGGCACATCTCTTTTGTTAGAGATGATAACCAAGCCTGTCAGGAGTTTGCACGCAGACATGGTGACTGCCTAGCACGTACTGAAAAAGGGCTTCCGTCCTCCAACAAGGAGTCATCTTGTCACATCATCTGGCAGGGGAGCGGCGAAGCCACCGTGCCACAGCTTAGGCAGACAATGGTGTTGACTCCTGTGATTCAGAGGGGTGGGCTGAACGCTGCGCCTCTGTGTTTTGTTGCGATGATTCCGTCGCATCTCGCCCATGGCCGAGCGTCTAGCCACGCCTTCCAGGTGCTCCTTTTTGAACCTCTGTTAAACTAGTGATGGGCAGCTGTAGATGAAGCTGGCGGTGTAGCCCAGATTCCTGTCAGCATTCGACCATTGATTTGACTGTCTGCGTGAAGTGTTTACCTGTCGGTGCTGCGACCATGAAGCCGATATTTGCGCCTCGCCGGGGTATCCACACGTCATCTGTCAAATTTCGTTTCTGTTTCTTTTGCGGGCGGGAGCGGCGCGGCATGAATTGCTTCAGATACACAAGGTCAAACCCTGAGCCGCTTAACGGTATAAAACCTCAGAATGAGTGGTGTTTGACTATGGGAGCAATCTTGCAACAAGTCGGGGTTTCGAGCGAGGAAGCTGAAGTTGAGTACCCACTTAAATTGCGCCCAATAGGGAAGGCCCCACGCACGACTTGAATTCCATCCCGTCCACCCTCCAGAAACCGCAACTCTTTTTGAAACCGACAGCCAACGCCTTCGACTTATCGGGATTAGCCACGCCTCCTGTTTGCAGACCCAGAGTTGTCAACATCAGGCGAGAGCTGTCAACATCAGGCGACATGTCGTCAAGCACCGGCTGCGTATTGGTTCGCGGTGGGCCGGACCATACGCTGCTACAACCTCCAGCGTCCCGACTTCGTACTGACCTGTGGCAGCTTGCGTCGGGGTTTGCCCAGAAGACGTCGCGATACCAAGGCAATATCAGGTCTGCCGTACATGCCGATATGCAGGTTTCCTAGGATTCGGCCTGCAGCTCTTGTTTCCTGCGCGACAGCGATGCACGGACGTTAGTTGCGCAACACCAGCGGTCCCTAGAATCTAGGATTCTCACTGCGGCGTATGACCACCTCAGCCCAGGTCAGTCGGCGTTGCTCTTTCGCTCTTTCGCAGTTTCGAGGTCATGCTGCCGTCTGGGTGCCTCCAAGAACTGTTCAAGTGAAGCGGTTCAATTGCTCAGCCACTGTACCCCCGCAACGAAATGGTCGGATGAACTCTAGTCTCGTGGAGTCGTGAGTTTGGGTCCGGCATTAACGTCCCTTGGAGCCCACTCTCTCGTCGAACGACTGGCTCCTATTCGTCAGCCATAGGGCTGTGAAGCATCACTGAAACAGAAAGAATACGTACTAAGGGTGCTTATAAAAGGGGACGGAAAGCATCCAGACGCGCCACCTAGGCCCCAGGGACAGTTTGCTTGGTCTATTGCGTGCCATCTCAACAGCAGCCCCTGTGTATGGCTCACGAGTTCTCGGAGGAAGCCACCCGAGTCGTCTTGGACCAGCTGTCTGCGCCAAATCAGTAGCATGTCTTGAAGCGTAGCGTAGGATATAAAACTAGAAAGCATATTGTATTTGTCATTTGTCCATGTTTCTCCCGGCGGACAAGTGCCGAGGGCAGTATCTTGGGGTTCGCTTCTACCGTGGTCGGCATTATTCTCAACTCAGGTCACGGCTCGGGAGCTTCGTCCTCGAGGGCTAGCTTGGGTCAACTTCAGGTAGTATCCAGATGAATCCTCACGGATGAAAGGCTCTCCGAGGCTGAGTCAACTAGTCTCTGTTCGAATGATACTTCTACGAGTTCCAAGTGGCACAACGCTCAGCTCCACGACCCAACGAATATGTTGCCGGAGTCCTGAGGATTGGTTTCGAGAACGATGACCATGACGGCACTGGCGCCGGCGGTTACGGGCGGCACGCCACCAGCCTTTGTCGGCGTCGGTCTCAACCAGTCACTTGAGGCTGGCGAAGAGAGGCAGCTGTTGGAACCAACATGAACCGCATGGCAACGTCTATCGTCGGACCTCTCCAAAGGCCAGCAGCAGCCACGACACGGCACGGCACGGCAAAGTCCCAGAACGCCAAAGACCGGAGGTAAACGTCCGTCGCGGCATGGCCCCGACTACCTATTTGAGCAGGTACACATCAAAGGAGGCAGGCAGGGCAGGCAGACGATCGAGGCTAACTCCCCCCGCGCACAGCCGTGCGTCATTATGTCACCTGTGCCCCTCTCCAACGTGTGGCTGATGGAGCTAGGAACCTCCATCAGGAGATTGGTCTGAAAAGGTCAGTCACGAAGTTATCCCGCAATTTATGACGGCTTCTTTTTGTGGGTTCCCGTGCCTGCATAAGCTAGCAGCACCCACAAGCCACACCCACCTGACGTCATCCATTGCGCAAGCCACACCTCTGACGAAAGGCCGCCCAACCGCCCTGGATCGGCCGTTGACCACCGGCATCCATAACACCACACGGGCCATGTCCTCGGCGGTTTCGCAAAATATCCATGACGCAATGCCATCTACCATCTCATCATGTGAGAAGAAAACAGTCATTGCCGGGAAATGAGGGGGACCCTGCGGAAGCCTCCGTGAAACCGCGGTCTAGTTTGTGACGAAATTGTATATAAAGAGCCGCTAGACGGCTCTCCCATACCTCCTCTTCTCTCACTCTCGACATCAACACGACCAATCCCTGACCAAACCAAATCACTACTTGCCAATCAAGAAAAACATCCTACTCTACACTGAAAATGGATTCCCTCAAGCAAGGCGCCAACTACGTCTCCGAGACTGTCAAGCAGGCCACCAGCGGTGCCTCCAAGGAGACCAACAAGGAGGTTGCCAAGGACAGCAACGCCTCCCTCGGCACTCGGTATGACCACCCTCCTGACCAGATACTCATCTTCACCACTCGACGTGCAAGCTAACAGCAGCAGTGCTTCTGCTGCCAAGGACGCGCTTGGTGACAAGGCCAACGAGCACAAGCACGATGCCAAGGCCGAGGCTCACAAGCAGCAGATCTAGACGGGCTACTGAGGGGCCGGAAGAGAGGAACAGACTGTGCTTTTGAAATGACGTGGCATATCTATTATAGACCCCCTAGATAGTTGCAGTTCAATCAGTTCAAGCTATTGTTATTTATCTCGACGCTCTGACACGCACCGCGAGCCAAAACTACTTGCACAATGTGATGCCCGCGAGCCAAAACTACTTGCACAATGTGATGCCCGCGAGCCAAAGCTACTTGCACAACGTGATGCCCGCAACCCACATTTGCTTCGTCCGTGAAAACCAGCGGTCCCAACCCGTTCTAGTGCTTGCCGCAGCTGTGCCTGCCCGTCGTGAGGACTCCCCGCGTCCTCCCTAATTGCTCTTCTTGGCGGCGAGAGCGCTGAACGCACTCGAGATTTGGCAGTACGAGTACCACATGGCGTAGAGGGGGATGACGACCCAGAGACAGTTGAAGAAGACGAGATACACCCACATGTACATGAAGTTGCTGCCGTCGAGGTTGACGTTGCCGGTGAGCCACTCGGGGCAAAAGGTCATGAATCCTGATTCAACGTCAGCAAAATGCAAGAGTGGCCACGACCAAGCACGCGCCCGACGGCACGAACGTACCTCCGTAAAGCTCAGCAGTGGCGAGGACAACCATCCAAAAGTGCGCCCTTGGGCTCCCCCGGCTGATCAGGTAGCAGATGTACAAGGCGACAGGGCCGTCAAAGAAGACGGTCAGCAGCTCGAGACTGACGACGCCCTGGATCCGCGCGCCAAGGGGACAAGTCACCACGAGCAAGTCAGCTCAGCTCTTCAGTCACGGTTGGGAAGGAGGCGGCGGGCGTACCAGGTCTATCCCGGCCCATCGCTTGTCCGCCCTGGCGTACACCATCCACAGCTGGGCGAAGGGGTTGTCCCCGCCGCTCTGGGGGCCGTAGATCCTCTGGTCCTCGCGGCCGAGGAAGTTGGACGGCGTGGGGAACAGGCGGGCCGTGTCGGCGTCGGCCCCGGGCGCCACCCACGAGAAGAAGCAGTGGTAGAGGAAGCTGCCCTCGAGGATGAAGTGGCACAGCGCGTCGGCGAGGTGCCAGATGAAGAGGAAGCGGAGGGTGCCCGATGTTGACGCCGGGAGGACGGACTTGGAGGCGAGGTAGGCCGCGAGGACGATGGCGACGGTCGCGAGGAGCGAGATGATGGTCGTTTGGTCGAAGAGGTCGGGGGGCAGGTCGGCCATGGTGCCGGGCGGGAGGGTCGCGTGGGGGTGAGCGGCCGAGGAGAGGAGAGGAGAGGAGAGGAGTCGGCTGGCGGCTTGGAAAGGGAGGCGGCCGATTTGCTGGTGTTGGCTGCTCGTGAGGGCGCGCGCTGCGTTGGCTCTTCCTCTGTCGCTGAGCTGAGCTGAGCTTGAGGCGAGCTCCACCGAGTCTTCGTCCATGTGCGCTGACCCCTGAGCCACTTGGCCTAGTTGCCCCAACTTCTACTCCAAGGGGACCAGGCGCAATGCTCTCCGCCTCTCGTAGTACAAGCGGCAACTAGAGCTCCCGTCTCGACTCGCGACGACAAGGCATCGACAGCAATAAAAGGCCTGCAAAGCAAGCCTCATCCTTGACCTCGCAGCAGCACATTCGTCGTCTGTCAAACATTGTGTGCCCGTGTACAGGAAACCCGACTCCCATTTCCACCCTATATACCGACACGATGCTACTTTAAATCGTCAAGAATCATCTGTACACAACCGTCCACGGCTTCGTCAGATCCTGTGGTTTTGCCTTTTTCGAGCAGGCCAAATTCCACTCACTACAGACACTCCTAATCCCACTGCTTAAACTCCTTTTGTTTCTGTCTCGTGTTCCATCCCAGCTTTCCCCTGATGCTATTCACCCAGTCCTCGCTTCGCCGGCCCTCCGTCTGCACAGACGCGAACGGGAACCGACTCGCACTGATGGTCACATAGTCACCAGGCTTCATCTCGACCCGCTCACGGCCGTCAAAACTCGCCCACGATGCCGTTCGCGCGTCGTACGGCACGCCAACGCGGAGCACAATCGTATCGGGCAGAATGATTGGTCTGAATGACAGCGTGTGCGCACAAATCGAAGTCACCAGCATGACGGGGTTTTCGGGGTGACAGAGTGAGCCTCCGGCCGCGAGGTTGTACGCCGTGGATCCCGTTGGTGTGGACACGCACACGCCGTCCGCAAGGATGGAGGTGAAATGCTCGTCGTCTCCGAATATCTCAGTGTATGACATGGCTGGCACAGTCTGTTAGAGCGTCTGACACACACACAAGTACCCGTCGGTCAGAACAAGAGGGCGGCGCCTTACTTGGATTCGGTCCACGGTCCACGACGACTTCGTTTAGGATTTCATACGTGCCGTCGGGTCGATGAGTGTGTTCGTCCTCTCTCTCTTCCCCTATCAACTCCTCGACCAAGTCCCTGCGCCTGTGCAGATCGTCGTCGTCTTCGCCCGACTCCTTTTCGTCGTCAGGGTACTTTCGCCTGATGCTTCTCATCACTGTGCTTTCGAAACGAAGGCGCAAGCTGACAGTAACGCCCTTGTCAAACACGGACCCGAGTATCCTTTCGTGCTCTCCAAAGTCGAACTTGGTCAAGAAGCCCAAGCTGCCGAGGGCAAAGCTCAGGACGGGAGGGACGATGCGCTGGAAGAGCCAGCTGGCGTAGAGGACGGTGCCGTCTCCCCCAAGCGTAATGACAAAGTCAAACATGTGCGGCCGCGATCTGCACATTGTCTCGTCCCAGTACCGGAGTCGTCGTTCCAAACTCGCCCTTGCTGTGGCCAGGTCCACGGGGTAGCTCTTGGCGGCGTCGTCCAGAATTCCGGCCACGTCAAACTTCTTGTTCGTCTTCAACTTGTCTTGCACGTACACGACGTAATCAACGTCCCTTTCCTTGTGCAAAAGCCACTTGGTCAAGTCTCTTGTCTTGGGGATAAGATCTTGGTCGTACACCTTGGTGAGGAGGAAAATGGTCTTGACGTGAAAGCGGATCCGCATGCTGCTCAGTCTCCGGCTTAGTTCACGAACACCCCATGCCATGTCACTCAGCTGCTTCTTGGTGAGCATGCGGCTGTGAACATCTTCGTTTTGCGTCAGATCCAGCTGCGAGGCACTCTTGGACATGATGCGGGTCCAGGCCTCCTGGTCGGCCTGTCCAACTCGACCTCCCTCGAGACTAGAGACATCTACCTCGACACGCGAGCCTTGCCTGGGCTTGTGTTTAGATCCCAAAAGTCTGTCGTCCTTGTCCTCTTGTCTGGTCCCGTCGGCAGGGCTCTCATCGTGCTCATCGGGGCTGGCGTATATGGGATGGGCATGGTATCGTTTCTGACCAGAGTCGGAAACTGCGGCGTTGGCTCGGCGCTGGCTGTCCAGAAACTGATGGACGAGGCATTGGTCGCGCCTGGTGGTCGCAGGATGCCGGTGTGCATACGGCGGCACTACCTCTGATGCCACCAAAGAACTCTTTCGGCGGTATGGATTCGCGGGATCGAAAGTCACCTAGAGGCAGGGAACTCATTCGCACGGCTTGTGTCAGCTCTACGCGGCAGGAAAGGTGCGGCGGCCTCAATTGGGACGACGGGGACATTCGCACCTCCAAGGCATTGGTGTCGTCGTCGCTGTCGCCCACAGACACGTCGGCGTTCTTTTCCGCTTCAGCATAGGTTGCGTGCCTCGGCGGTGTCGCCTTGGCCCTTCGGCCTTTGTCGCCGTCGGCGTCGCCGTCGCCGTCCTTCATCGTTGGCAAGTCGCTTTGTCTCGTCGTCCTGCGGGGCGGCGGTGCTTCTGTCTCAAGATGGCGGGGTCCAAAGTCATCGAGCTCTATCGACCGCGGTACTCCGTACTCCGTGACATCCGAGCTGCGATCGGTCCAGGTGTGGCAGTCAATCGATCAGCTGCCCAGGGTGGTTGTCCTTGCGAGGCCTAGAGACAGGCCAACGTGCGACTGGTACGGCGAGGAGAGCATTGCCGAGGCTGACAAAGTTCACTTACAAGCAGAGGAGCTAGAGATGAAAGCGTACCTGTGGCATAAGTCATGATTAATGCCTGGCGCAGGCCACTGCCTCGTCGAGCTTGCCACCGCGGAATTCCGAATTCCGCCTCAAAGTTTTAGCGCGGGATTTGGTATCGATGGCCGCATCCAAGGGGCCTAGTAGCAAATAGCAAGTAGCAAATGCTGCATTGAATTGAATGCAAGCAAACGGCCGGCCCCACAGACAAGGTTTCCGTCGTCTCGTCCCCGACGTCACGAGAGGACAGGTCACAGGTCCCAGGACTCACTTCCTGCGAAGAAACTGCAGGCGGAGATTTGGCAAGCCAAATTTGTAAAGCACAGGACAGACCATAGATTGACCAGGTTGGATAAGGAAGTTTTCTGATTGCTCCTGAGGGCGCAGAGGAATGTACAAGCATACATCAGCCGTGTGAAAGGCAAACCATTCGGGTACCCGACGGGAGTGGGGGCGCGACAAAAGTCGTGTTATTCACGATTGATCCCTTGAGCATTGAGCACGGCGAAACTGCCGCAAATTGGACTCGTTCAACACAAAATCAGAGTGTCCACGTCAACATCCTCACTATAGCAGTCTCATGTACAACGGGACAATGGGAGAGGCATCCAGCCGTTTCCTGGACAACGTGGCAAAACCCGCTCTACCTCGGTAGCCCTTGCGCCAGAATATTTTATTTTCTCGAGGCAGTGGTACTACTAGATGACGATGCCTTCTTTCACAGTGCCGACTTCTCCTTGTCAGTTCTGGGAGTGAGGTACACCATCAAGGGATTCTTCTCCCACAGCGTAAAGGCTCGTTGGTTCAGCCACCCAGAACTCTCGGACGCAAGTTTCATGTCGAAATTATATACTACACGCGCGAGGATCAGTCGCATCTCGGCGTATGCCAAACTGCAGTCCGTTAGCATTGCTTTGCGTGTCTTTTTTTTTTTTTCTGCCATGTGAAAATCAGACGATCATGTGCGCGCGTTGAGGGACGATGGCAAAAAAAGACAACTGGGCAGGTGCGATGCTCACTTCCTGCCAATACAATTTCGCGGCCCGACGTGGAATGGCTGCAAGATCTTTCGGTTGTCGTTGGCAAACTTTGGGTCCCCCAAAAATCGTTCCGGATGGAAGTTGAAGGGATCCTTGAAGTGCTCTTCCATGTGATATACAGCCCAATGGTGGACGCCTACGACAGTCTGGTGTCGGGTAAGTACTCGTTTGCTTCGTTCATCTCTTGTCACATCCGTTGGGGGATAGATAAGCCACTCACACCTCGGGGAAAGAATGTCCCAGCAACAATTCCACCCTTTTCTGGAGTAATTCTTGGAAGCGAGGTTGCCACGGGTGGATAGATTCGCAGCGTCTCGTCTAAACAAGCCAGCATATAACGAAGTCGGCTGGCGGATTCGATGGTAATCTCGTCTTCACTGTCAAACGTCGATCGAACCTCATCGGTCAAGCGCTCAAGGGTGTGAGGATTGGATGCGAGCAGGTACGTGACACCAGAGAGGACTGTGGCCGTCGTCTCAGATCCTGCAATAACGAGCAGTGTGGAATTCGACTCTAACTGCTCCATCGACAGGTTCCACTCATCCTTCTTTTTCAGGAGCCCTTCTATCAGATCATCCCGATCACCACCTTCTATTCTTTTCTGCAACTTGGCCTTGTTGACCGTGTTGTGGAAGCTTTGCCTCTCAAGCGCCCGGTTCGGAAGCATTCGGTTGACGATGCGCTTCATCAAGGGATAATAATCTTCCACCTGGAAATAGACTCCCAGACGACTCAGCTCAAAAATACACTTGACCCATTCGTGGTAGTCGGAGGATTCCAGACAGTTGAAGGAGTCTCCAAAGGCTAAATCACCAATGATATCAAATGTGGTGAAATTGTACCACGAGTCCATGCGAATGGGGCTCTTGCCATTATTGTTCCACTGGTGTAGCCGTTTGATGAGGAGGTCGACAAATTGCAGGATACGGGGCTCCTGGGCTCTCATGGCCTTGTCAGAGAACCCGTGAGATAGCTGCCGCCGCAATGCGGCGTGTTCGTCCCGGCCTGAGTATATTATGTCCTGTGGCGTGAGTACAGCTCGGCCTGGTCGATAGAGGGGACGATACTTGGGAAACTCTTCGGCATTGTTCTTGTGTCCCATGATATCCCTCCAGGCCTCGGCATCACTGAAAGCAAGCTCATTCGGTGCAATGCGGACAATCGGCCCGTACTTCTTGTGCAGTTGAAATACGGTGACATGATGCTTTCCGCTGAGCAGAGACCGTAGGTAAGGGATTCGAGACATTGCACAGAACCGAGGTCCAGGGTATCTGCTTAAAGGATGCAGCCACAGGTTGTATATCCAGTAGCCTGCAGTATATGCAATGACCTACATCGGTTGAGTACGGAATGCCCAGAACACATTGTTCAAAATCATTGATCATTTAGGCGGAATACTGACACATAATGAAAAGACTCCTGCGATGAGCCCAAGCCGGCTTGCAACCTCAACCAGCTGTACCATGATTGCTGGGTATCATGCGCAACGCAGATCAAAGCGCAAGGGAACACGATAAATCACTGCCCTCGGATCCTCGGTGGTCGATGACGCTGTTTAAGAAGAATCGTCGTCGCTCGAATAGTTACGCACAAAAACTGTCCGGCCTGGTTTGCAGCCAATTCGTGATGTTGTGTGGCTTCAGACGTGAATGCTCTTGAGGAGGCAAAAATGTCTACATGGCCGCGATATATCTCGCCGGCATTCTATTTATACCGCTAATCATGGCGCAATCTTCTCTGCAGCTCTTCGGTGAACGAATACCGGCGACCAAGTCTTTGGTCCGCCTCTTGATGTTGACGCGGTCATGCGGACAATCCGCTTGAGACGCTCCCGCTATGATTTGAAACCGGTGCTGCTAAGTGGGTAGACGCTTGCGGAGTTTCGCGTGGATGGACAACGCTAACGAACTAAAAATCCGTACAGGCGGTGTGATTTGGGGACTGACGTTGCATCCTCAGTTGTGCAGTCCTCTCGGAAAGTGAGTAACCGCGAGCTGGGCTTTGTGCCTGCTCACACCGAGACCTGATCAATGCTGATTGTCTAGTCAGTTTGTCAATCTGGAATGGGGTACGGAGGGCACGTATTCACCGGACGGGCTTGTCTCAGAGTAATCCATCAAGCATACTATTTACATCTCATACACACAGCAACATCCACCAGGTGCTGGCCAGAAGCATGTTGCTGAGCACGCAAATTAGCAACATAGGACTTTGGTTCCGCCTAGATGAGTTCCGTGAGTCGCCAAGGATAAACAACTAGCGGCTACAGACGAAAAAGGGCTCGCTCGAATGACTGGAATGACTTTTCTCGGCCCTCCCCGATGAACCCAAGGACCCGAAAACCCGAAAGCATTTAGGGTGGAAATTGCTCCGTATCAATATTCGGAGCGTGCCTGCCTGCTGAAACGTGAACTCGAAGGCACGGGCACCGTAGCCATGATAAACTTTTACCTCGAAAATTACAAAAGTGCCAGAAGCATTAGCCGGGATCTTGATTTTGCTCCTTGTCTTAAGGACCATAGTATGGGTAGAACTGTGGTCTGGAGGAAGTATCTCAAAGCTGCAACCAACGCAACTCTCACATGGGTGCCTCCAGAAGCCATTTGGGTAGGGAATACTCCGAGTGCTCAGCAGGAGGAAACTCCGCCATCTGCGCGTGATTCCCCGCCAACAATATTGAGTAATGACATGCCTCCCGCATTGGAGTCTAGGCAACTCCCGACGGTCTTGGTGGCGCGGCGTGACTCCGGTTGGACGGTTTGGCATGCTTCCGAACATGGCCGCCACAAGGGAGGCGATGACTGATGGGGCAAGGCAAAGGCAATCAATGGTCACCGAAAACCGGCGATGGAGATTTGGCCAAGTCTTCAGGGAATGCTCCACCCATGGGTTACACTTACTCGCATTGGGAGGAAGCGTTTCGCGTCTCTTCACGGGAAATACCAGCTTCAAATTGCGCCTTCAAATATAGGGATGGCGAACAGAGGTGTTTCCGAGCACAGGTGCCCTCGAATAGAGACAGCACGGTCAGCTGTGCTTATATACTCAGCACAGCAGATATGCGTTTGAAATGCTCGGCAAACAGGAACTGCTCTTGCTGAGGGGAAATATCCCATATGTCTTCAGCAAAAGGTGTCAGGCCGGCGTGGCTCACCGAAGGTAGCTACAGCCTACATGGCTATACTGGACGAGCAGCAGCACAGGTTACTCACTACTCCAGACCACGGCGACAAATTGACGAAACGAGGACGTATTATACAAGCCATCGGGTCCAACCCGTCGTCAAGTCCCATTCCATTGCCTTGAAACTCGAGCGCACAAACAAGTCAGCTACCACAAAATCAAGAAACAAGCCCTGGGATTCTGTCAGGACTCGTCTCTCCCCACCTTTGCTAGTCGGGGCTCCCCGGGCGGTGCAAACGGCCAGGGTAGACACGTCACAACCCGACCAACAAGGCCGGACCACGAAGACGACACCGCCTTCAAACACACAGGCAGTGTGTATTTGGAGGTGAGCCCCTTTGGTCATGATGCCAATAGGGTCGGCAGCCTGGTACATGTTTCAACGCCACCATTGGCAATAATCAACCGCTGAGATCCGACGAGTAATTAGTGATTCCATGCACATGGCCCAAACATGATTACGGAGCACTACTATTAGATACAACCCGCCACCAACACTTTGTTTCGCGATAATATAATCAACATGCAATTTATTACAGCTCGGGAAAACCAAGGACCGATAAAGCATGCAAGTTTCAACCACCACCACCACCACACCACCTCTCTCTGCTGTCGTGTCCCACTTGAACCTCGTTGCTGCAGGTCAAGAAAAGCAGATATCTGACGTCACCAAAAAAAAAAAAATGAAGCATCTCATCCTTGTTGGAGCGTGCTACCTAGACACAATCCTCAGGCAAGTCATCCCCCCCCCTGCTCGACGAGCCACTTGCTCATATTGACATACCCTGCAGCGTGCCTCACTTCCCGCAAGAAGATGCCAAGCTCCGGGCGACGAATCTCAAGACTCGCAGGGGAGGCAACTGTCCGAACTCACTCGAGGTGCTCCAGCAGCTGATTACAGATGAAGACGACACGCAACTACACTTGGTGTCGTGTCTGCCGCGCCACGATTGCCCCAGCACCAGGCGAGTCATCTCGTCGTTTGGACGAGATACCACGGTCAGTTTCCAGCATTGCCTGTATCGGGAGGAACATACGGAGGCTGCGAGCAGCTACATCATTAGGAGCCAGCAAAACGATAGCCGGACTATTGTCAACTACAACGCGTTGCCGGAAATGACGTGTGATGAGTTTGCCCAGATTGCAGACGGCTTCAAAGGGCAGCAGCAGACCTGGTGGCACTTCGAGGTGAGTACCGACTTTTGTTCCTTTTGCTACAAGATCTGGCGCCTGTACTGTAGTATTTCTGTCTGCAGAGGAGCTGTGACTGATGACTTTTGTTTTGCTTTCTGCACCCGGGGGGGAAACAACAGGGCCGCATCCCAGACACAACCCTCACATGCATGCGTCTACTGCGACGGGAGCTGCCCCAAGCAAACATCAGCGTCGAGATCGAGAAGCCGGGCAGAGAGGGGCTAGGGCAACTCGCGGACGAAGCGGATGTTGTGTTCTACTCCCGAGCGTGGGCAGAGGTGAGATAGCCCTGGCAGGTTGTACTCAGTCCTCTCTCGTCGTCTCATCAACCTATTCTTCCTTGTTTTCTTTTCTTTTTCTTGTCTTTTCTTTCCCCCGCCGCTTCTGCTGCGCCCTCGCCTTACTCAGACACAATGCCTGAACGACCATGCTGATTGATGACTGATGGGCAATCATATGTAATGTCCAGAGCCGAGGACACGAGTCTGCTAAAGCATGTCTCACAAAGGAACGCCTTCGCCGAGGGTAAGTTACACCCCATGGCGAGAACCCGCCCTGCAGGTCTTTTCTTTTCTTTTTCTTTTTTTCGGGTCCCTCCCTTTCCACCGATTCGGCTGACTTGGCCTATGCAGTTCACTTGGATTGTGCACTTGGGGTGCCGACGGGGCGACGGTCATGTCTCGGGCAACCGGAGCTTGTCTCCACCGGCCCGTGGAGAGTGAGTTTGGCCAAATACCTGTCGTAGAGTGAGTTCCAACTCGTCAGGCGTTTTCGCAGAGACTCTCGTGCGACATCAGAGAGTGGGAGAAATGCCGATTCCCCCAGGAGGCGCACGCCTACGATTTGCGCCACGGTCGCGTTGCCTGTCAATGCTAACTGGAGGGTCTCCTCGGCTCCTACTTGGCAGTTCTGTCGGTGCTGGCGATGCATTCATCGCTGGGATGCTAGTCTGCCTGATACGCAATGACTGGCCCCTGAGGGACATCGGCAAGGCCACGTCCTTTGCGGTAAGACTAGCGACACTGAAAGTCCAGAGAGAAGGTTTCGGGGGCCTTGGGTTGGATATTGCGTCGCGATAGCCAATTCTGCGAATTTTCTCGATTCCCCATCTGTTGGCAGATGGGGCAAGGCAAGGAAGGGTAAGGGTGCTGCTAGACAAGACAAGACAAGACGCGGCTGGATTCTGACGGCCACTTGTCTCTCTGTCGTGCTCTGTTCTGTCCCGACGGAGTACGGAGTAGGGTGTGGGAAGAAGCAAGGGCACAAAAAGGAAGCACCCAGGGTCAGGCCACGCAGGGGAGTGTTGCCAGACCAGACAGAGTGAGGCATCTGGAACCCAATGCTTATTACTACTTATAGATTGGGTAGGACAAGCAACGTTAAAATAAAGATGTGAAAATTAGCCTTGCAAGTCATTGGAACTCGGCACACCTCAAGTTGACGGGATTGAGTTGCCCAACTCAAGAATCATCACTGGCTAGCGATGTCGCTAGGCGTGGCCAAGGAGTCGCAAGCCCAAGAGTTGGCACCACAGTCGCTGCCTCGCGTCTTCCTTGCCTGCCCTTTTCCTTTTCTTTTTCTTTTTTTTCTTTTTTTTTCTCTACAGAGTACTTCCAGTGCTTCCCGAGGCCACGGGCCAAACAAGACCCTGTCCTGTCCAATGCGGGCGATAAGTCCTCGTCGCTACGTCTGGGTGCTGGCAGCGGTCTCTGTACGCTCTGCAAAGTCACTGCCACCCCTACTTCTCCTCTCGTGCGGCCTTGACTCTCTCGTTCACCCCGGGATGCAGACCTGCACTGTGGCAACATGGGTAAGCCCAACGCGGCAAACTATACGTTACTCCGTAACCCGTCAGCAACATGGGCAGGCGGACTAGGCTCCATCTCTTGTGCGTGTTACTGATTTCGCATCCTTTGATGGCCTTGTACGTCTTGTGTTAGTCGTCGTCGTCGTCGTCGTCGTCGTCGTCGTCGTCAAGGCCCGAGGTCCAAGAGTCTTTCTTCCTAGGTCAAGGACGGGGCTCCAGCTCCGGTGGTCCCGTCCACAGCTCCTATGGGTGAGTTGAAGCAACATTTGCCGTGGGGCTGCTTGCTGTTCGCCCTCGACAAGTGTCTCGTTGCGAGCAACTGAAGCATTTTTGTCCGGCTGGCCGTGGAGGATGATGCATGGCGAATGGATGCCAATGCCTCGCGGGGACCGCAGCCCCGTCAATACGGAGTACTCGTTCGTGTTGGCTCATCATGGTTGGCAGTTGACCTCCTTATTTGTCTGTGGCCATGTTGCACCAGACACGCCTGATGAACCAGGCGCGTCAATCATCCAAATCGCTGCTTGCGGCTTTTGGAGCCACAGGCCACAGCACCCGGGCAAGGAATGGATGGGTCAGCGAGCATGCAGGGGGTGTCGTTTCGACCAAGGCCCTGATGTCGTACCTGGATTGTTGGGGCTTTGAGATTGATTGACCAGCAGTCTCTTGTGGGCAGTCAAGCACAGCGAAGCGAGTCTTCTCGTCCAGACTCTGGGGCTCCTCCGCGTACGAGATGCCCAGGCGATGATGGTATGGCAGCTGTAGCAGACAAGTTCCCGACGGCAGCCCAGCCGGGTACAGCAGACATCAAGGCTGGATCAGATTTCCGATTGCAAAAAAACAGACCCAACCGGCTGACAGGCATTGCAAGACCAGACCAGCCCACGACGTTCTTCAGCACACATTCTGCCAGCGGGAACGAAGTACGTATGCTGAACCAAGGGGAGCCTGAGTGTGCCGTCTAGCCTTCGGGTCAGTGACTTGCATGATTTGAAATGAAGAACACGCCAGTGGAAGGAAGCTCTGCAAATGTACTTGCTCCGTTTCCGAGTGCAGATTGCAGATGGCGTTGCATCTACTCCGTACAAAAAACAATCCCCCAAGAGTGTGGGGGCCAAGTCATGTATAAACATAAATAAATGTACTCCAACTCGTACTAGAGACATACCTTCCTGCTTGCCCATCCCAAGTTCAATATAACACAACGGGAGAGACCTTGATTTTGACTCTCCAAAAAGGCCAGAGTTTGGCCGACCAGAAAGCAAGGGGTGTGTGTGTTGCCTGGCCGGGCCCAGGAGAGAGAGAGACATGTGGAATTCATGCATTCACTCACAGGCCCGAGGGACGAGTCAAGTTCAAAGCGGCCTTTGCGTCGTGTTCTAACAATAGCCCGGCCATCACAACCCGAAGATTTGGAAGCTGGGGCGTGTGCGTCAGAGGGAGAGTGTGTGTGTCTGAACCTCGTCCTTCGGTCTCCGACTGCCTGCCCAACGGGCCTCGTGGATACGGACATAATACCACGGAGCCAGGACGGAGTACTCCGTATTGCGGAGCACAATGCTGCTCTGTAGTCCAACTCCGTACAGCACTTTGGGGTGAAATTGTGAAAGCAAGATCAACCCCTGGCCAGTCCCTCCATCCGTCTCAGATGTACGTACGGAGTACTACATCCATGTCCAAGCATGATGGTGCACGCGGTGTTGAATCCCGAGAGGTAACCCTTGGCTTCGGTACGTGTGCTGACCAGCCTCAGTACTACTACTCCGTCGTTACTCCGCATTTTAAAGTGAACCTGATGCCCTGATTGAGTTGGCTGAGCCGAAGAGCATGCATCGTGAAGCAACCCTGCGTGGCAATGTACATACTGTGCATGCTTGGTGTTTCTCCCACCATTACTAGCACCTTGTCCTCATGTAAACTATCGAGATTTGCCGAGCTCGTTTTTCTCATGAAAAGAAGAGAGAGCCCTTTCCATGTGCTACTTGCGAGTCGCCCAGGACAAAGTCATCGAGTGTAGCCGTGTGCTACGCTAGCTAGGACTTGTACTCTGCAGGGCGTTGGTTTTCACGACAGCCGTGTCATTTCTGAGAGATCAGCGATTCCGGGTGCCTCGTCAAGCGAAAAAGGGAAAAAAATGAATGAAAGAACCATGGCTAATGTCCACCGTTGGTGCTGCCTCCTTGGAGCCCCTTGCTGCATACCAGCCAGGGCTGCCGTCGTGTCTCGGCAAAAGACAAGAGATTGCCACAACCGAGCTTCCTTTTTTTTGTCGTGGTATGTACTCCGTATGCGTTTCTCGTTGGCCAGACTCCTTGATTATTTCCCCGCAACGGAAGAGATGCCATCATCCACCGCCATGCACTATGAGACTAGGCCAGACTGCACAGCATGCTCACGCAACGCTCCGTGGAAGGGTTTGCTGACAGCGTGATGAGGCAACACCAGTCTGTTGAGAAACACCCATGTGGCCCACTCCTCGATCATGGCTTTGGGGGCAGCTTCGAACTCGACGTGACCCTCTGGCTCCTTGCTCAGAGATCGAGGCACGTATTGTTGCCTGCCTGCTTGTCCCAGAATACGCGAGGATTTTTGGCCCGAAAAGCACGTAAGATCCCGCCAATTTACTTCGGGTTCATTGTCGACTTCTTGGGAGACATACCACTACGAGAATGCAGATGACCCGACTATTGCTCGCCTACCTCAGCTGACCTAACTATTGTAGTTGACCTGACCTGACTATTGCTATAGGGCGCCTACTACTTTCTAATTAGCTAGAAGTTAAATTGCACTTATAAAGACTACTATTAATAATTAAGAAATATATATAGAGAGTAGAGTTTTTTCCTCTATTAATACTTAGTAAGATTCTCTTTTAAATATATTATAAATTTAACTAGAATTAAATCTTAATTTAATCTTAATTTAATTTAATCTAGTTTTTTAACTTTACTATACTTTTCTTTCTTTATTAACTATTATAATAAATATTCTAGTTAGCTTGCTTAGAACTAAAAATATTAATAATAATTATAAACTTCTAGATCTTTATAATAAATTTATCTCTAATAGTAATAATAGTAGAGATATTAATTCTATACTTTTATAAAATATTTAAGCACTAAAAGATATTCT
>NW_024467614.1:0-653 GCF_000804445.1 Metarhizium album ARSEF 1941 | reverse complement strand
GGTCACTAAAAATAAAGTCTATATTTTTACTACAAGCCGGATATATCGTCAGTCGGTTATTAAATATAATGAACCTTCTAAAAATGCTATTACAGCTAGCTTTTATAACTTAAAAACACTTATAACTTTAACAACTGCCTCTGCTGAATGCTGGCACTAACGCCTAGGTTATCTAGATAAAGATACTCTAGAACACCTTATAGAAGCTACTACAGAGACTAAAATTACAGGCCCTTCTACTATTAAATGCGAAAAATACTCTCTAGCTAAGGCAACTAGAATTATATCTAGAAGGCCTTCTATTTAGAGCCCTAGGCCTTTCTATAGGCTTTATATTAATATATTTTAGCTTGAAAAGGCTTATAACAGTTAAAATGCAGTATTATTAGCTAAAGATAGCTATACTGCTATTATATTTATTTATCTATTATATTTAACAATACAAGAGGCTATATGAAGGCCCTAAAAGCCCTAAAAGCCCTTATAAAGACATAATTTCAGCAGAATATCTATATTATTTACAGAGATAACAATCTAGGCCTTCAACTAGATTATAGTGTTTAGTTAGCTAAAACCAGCATTATAAATAAGCCTACAGCCTCTTATACCTCTGCTTAAAATAGCTCTGCAGAGCGGTTAGGGGGTATTATAGC